>NC_134484.1:41132154-41227154 GCF_040206685.1 Ascaphus truei | reverse complement strand
TTCGCGCCCCCGCCTCTCTCCTGCAGCACGGCGATCTGTGCTCAATCTGCAGGAGGCAGATCGGGGCGTTTGGGGGCGTGGCAGGGGCTTGTAACGAACACGTCACGGTTATTGGCTGAACCAGCTCGCGTCACGCGACTGTAGCCCCAAATTTAAATTTGGGTTGTGCCGGCAAAATGTCGCAGCGACAACGCTGCACTTTGCCGCCGGTGGAGTTTTCAGTTTGAAAACTCCCACCGCACAACCCAAATTTGCGACGGACGTGCGCGCTCACACGTCGCATCGCCTTCTGTCTGAACTAAGCCTTAGAAACCAAAAAATACTGAGATTTACAAATGGATAATTCAATTTTTTTAGTTTCTTAATGTAAAATCCCCTGCTAAAATAACAACTCCGCTCTTAATAGTTTCATTGGCTCTGAGGTCCTGAAGTGTTCGGTCGAGAGCCTTTTAAGCCAAGGTGGGCAACACTGTTGCCAATCGCCACAAGTGGCAAATTGGCCATGAAAGTGTGGCGAATTTTAGTTTGCTCCCACAGCTCCCACAATAAAATAAACTTTTTCCTGATGGCGTGTGCTGGTTTCCGCTTTCTGAATGAGTTAACGAAGTGAACCAGCCTATTTTGATCTGGTTTAATACTGATTGGCCGGTGAAGCCGGCCAATTCAGTTAAACAGCAATTCTACTTGTTGCCAAGTAGAACAAAGAAAACCCAGTCAAACAAATATATAAGGGAATCAACAAGTGCACTGTAAAAAATGCACTTAAAAAAGAAGGGTTAACACAGCAGAACCCATGATGGGGGATACCGAGCAGAGCCCCCGCCTAACGCCCACTGGGAGGCAAACTCCGAAACCGTCCCAGCGGACTCGGCGTACGTGAACTCTGCCCGAATACGGGAGTGCACCAGCGCCCGGAATACTGCCACGATGTTCGTTGGGACCCCCCTCTCCAAACGCTGCTTCCTGGTCTTGTAAATGGCTACCTTAGCCACTGCCAGGAGCAGGTTGACTAAGAAAACCCTAGGCTTATTGTCTCGGGACACTGGGCACCCAAAAATAAAAAGATGAGGGGAAAAACCCAGCCAGAACTGCAGAAGAAGGCTCCTCAAGGTGGATAAGAGGGGCTGCAGTCTGGTGCAGCTCAGATAAATGTGGAATACGGACTCCCGCTCGCCACAGAAGGGACAGGCGGCGGGGGAGTCTGTGAAGTGTGCCAAATACTCTCCTGTGCTCAGTGCACCGTGGAGGACCCTCCAACTCAAATCCCCGGCGGGACGGGGAACCAAAGCTGAATAGAGCTCTCTCCACCGGGGTCTCTCGCCCTCGTTCCCAAAAAATACCCGCCTCCAGATGGTATCTGGGCGGGTGACAAGGGCGAGGTAGTGCACTATATGGAGCACCAGAGAATACAGGACTTTCCTCGGCATGCCGCGAAAACATGCCGGGGACATATCCCCCAACCTGCTGAGGTTGGGGGAAAGAGGAGCCCGAGGGGGTTGCCGTGGTTTGGGTTCCACGCAAAGATCCGGAGAGCTAGGATTGAAAGGTTGACAAGTGTGAGGATTCAGGGATCGCGGCGTCCGCGCCCTGGTTCCTCTGTTCCTGTATCTACCCCCGCTGCCGTGGCGCGCATCCCTCGCCAGCGTCACTCACCTCCGGCAGTTCTGGGGGTTCCCCGGCGTCCCCGGCTCCCTGCATTCTCTCACGCGGCCGCCATGTTGCCCGGGCGCGCGCCTGAACAGCGCGCGCCGGGTGAAGTTAATTTATTCACTGCTCTTGCAGTGAAAACCCGCCCCCAACACAGTAATAAGATCTCCTGTCAAAACAAGAGTCCTCACCTGCCTGCCAATCAAGGGAACCTATCCAGGATGGCTCCACGCAGTCCTCCAGGCCTGCCTTCACCTCTGATTGGTCAGCCACACTTTATAATGCCAGTCCTTCCTATCGTTCATTGCTCGACATAGTTTCCACTTGGATTACTACTCTGGCGTTTTCTCTCTCATTCTCTCAGGTTACGACTTGGCTTGGCGGACGTCTCTCTCTGGCTCTCGACCCCTGCTTGGACAAACGACCTTCCGGAATTCTCCAATCCCTGACCTTGGCTAACGGCAATGACGACGGCATTTCTACACCGGTACCGGCAAGTATTGCTAGCTAAACATCACCTGGCCTGGCAACGCCAAATCACCACACTCCGGACACGCTCCCTTTGCTGCGGGTGCGTGCCTCTATACGTTCCTCACCTCAGTGAAAGGAACGGGTCTGGTCTGCGGGCAGCACCGGCGTAACAACAAGGCTCTCCGGTCTGCAATACCCCCTCGATGAAGGTGCGTGAGTCGGGGTGGATGGCATCTTTAATCTCCTGGATCAAACGACGAGGGACGCGGGCAGTAAGCAGACCCATACAGGGCGCGAGCTCCTCTGCTCCTACCCAGTCCCGCCGCTCATAGTCCAGGAGATCCCCGACTCTGGTCACCTGCGCCAGGATTAGCCGGCGGCAAATAAAGGGTGAATCCAACATCCGAGCCCCCACTGCCGGATTATACAGCAGGGGCTCGGCGAGGAAATCAACCCCCACCGCCTGTTCCTTCCTGGTCGCGGAGACCAGTTTCCAGGCCTTCAGTAAGTCCCGGTAGTATGCCGGCAGCACCGAGAGGTTTCTACCTAAACCCTCGGGCCTGATGAAAAAAAGTTGCCGGTCATACCTCATATTGCGCAGCTGGCGAAAGAAAAAGGTCGCCAGCTGGCACCACTGCGGAGACGGATCTGCGAATAGGTATCTCTGCAGGTACTGGAGGCGGAAAGTGTGTAACTGGGAGTGGACACACACCACTCCCTGTCCACCCTCCTCCAAAGGGAGACACGCAACTCCCGCAGAGACCCAATGCTTCCCCATCCAGAGGAAATCCATCAACCTCCTCTGGATCTTGTTGATAAATTCGGGGGTTGGACCCATGGCTATCAGCCGGTGCCAAAGCTGACTGGCCACCAGCTGATTAATCACCAGGGTCCTTCCCCTAAGGGAAAGCATTCTCGACAGATACACCCATGACCCCAGACGAGCAATGACCCGTTCTTCAAGATCACTGAAGTTTTCTGGGGCCGGGTCCTCTGCAGCAGACAGGTAGACTCCCAGATACTTGAGAGTATCGCTCTCCCACGAGACATTCCGAAACGTGTGGGGCAAAGAGTCCACCTGTAAGGGACCCACCAATATGCCGGAGCACTTGGACCAGTTGATCCGAGCAGAAGAGGCCGCGGTGTAGACCTCTTGGCACGCTTGTGCCCGCTCTAGATCATCTAGGTCCTGGGCCACTAGGAGCCCGTCATCGACATAAGCCGACAGGACTACTCGCATGTCAGGCTCCCGCAGCACCAGCCCGGTGAGCCTCCTCCTCAGTAGGCAGAGGAAGGGCTCAATGGCCAGCGCGTACAGTTGCCCAGACAGGGGGCACCCTTGATGTACTCCCCGACCAAACACAAAAGGTGCCGTCAGGGACCAGTTGATCTTCACCAAACACTCTGCAGAGGCCTACAGCATCTGGAGAAAGACCACAAATTGTGGGCCAAAGCCAAACGGCCGCAGGGTCTGCATAAGGTAACGGTGATCCACTCTGTCAAACGCCTTCTCCTGATCTAGGGACAGGAAGGCGAGTGATAGACCAGTCCTCTGCGCATAGTGCATCAGGTCCCGGACCAGAAAAATGTTGTCATGAATGCTCCGGCCCGGGACAGTATAGGACTGGTCGGGGTGAATAACCTCTGCCAGCATGGACTTGAGCCTCAGCGAAAGCGCTTTGGCTACGATCTTATAGTCCGTGCTGAGCAGTGAGACCGGTTGCCAATTAGAGATCTGACGGAGATCCCCCTTCTTCGGCAGCAAAGACAGTATTGCCCGCCGACACGAAAGTGGCATCTCACCGATCTCCAGGGCTTCGGCTAGGACCTCGGTGAAATCAGGTCCCAGCATCTCCCAGAAAAACCGGAAGAACTCCACAGTCAGCCCGTCTAGCCCCGGCGCTTTTCCGCGGGACATGAGACTGAGGGCTTCAGAGAGCTCGGCCAAAGGGAGAGTCAAAGGTAACTCAAGCCGCTCCCTTCCATCCTCACCGACCGTGGGAAGCCCCTCCCATAAGACCCTGCATTTATCTGGCTGGATGGACTCCGGAGAGAAAAGATCTACATAGAATCTCCGGGTTCTGTCCCGGATGCTCTCCGGGTCAGTCAGAGGGGTACCATCCTCTGCCAACAGGCATGTGATTTGTCTACGGTTTCCCCTCTTTTTCTCCAGCGCGTAGAAGAGGCGCACTTCCTCTCCACGTACATACTCTGCAGGTATTGGTCTCCTGCCACAGACAGCCGCTTCTCAAGATCGAGCACCTCTGCCCTGAGGGCCTCGATCTCAGCATCGCGCCGCCCGCTGGCACCTTTTGTGTACTCCTGACACACGAGGCGCAGATGAACCTTGCCCACGTCCCACCACTACTCTAACGTGGCAAAGTCTGACCTGCAACATCTCCAGGCCATCCAAAAGTCTCGGACCGACGTCGCAAACCCCTTGTCCTCCAACAACATATTGTTGAAGTGCCAATTTGCGGCCAAGGGTGCTGCAGGTAGCAGCATCACCGTCACGGACGCACAATTGTGGTCCGAAAACGGCGCCAGCCTAATGGCACTGGACTGGGCTCGTGACAGGCTGTGGCTGGAAATATACAGCCTGTCGATCCGGGACCAGGACATCCGTTCACCCCTAAACACCCTAACATGGGTGAACTCAGTGGATGCCTCAGGATGTTGTTCTCGCCAGACGTCTACCAAGGAGTAGCGGGTGATGACCTCCCGCAAGGCCGACGCAGAACACGGGTGTGGCTCCGGACCATTCCGGTCTTTACGAGCCTCGAGGGTACAGTTAAAATCACCCCCGAGCACCACATATTCGTCCGCATCGACTGTCTCCAGGTATTCAGACATTCTGACGAAGAACTGCCTTCTCAGGGGTCCGGTGGCAGGAGCATACACGTTCAGGAAATTAAACGTGTAGTCCTCGTGTCGGACCCTGATATGCAACAGGCTACCTGGAACAACAGCTTTGGCAAGCAGCAGCTCAGGTTGAAAGGATTCGGAGAACAGGGTCACCACCCCACAAGATGTCGAAGTGAGGTGGCTGAAAAAGACCTTGCCTCGCCACTCCAGATGCCAGCTGGCTTCAGCCTCTGGAGTGGTATGGGTTTCCTGCAGGAAACTCACAGAATACTTTCCCTTTTGTAAAAAGGAGAGTACCTGGAACCTGCGAAACCCGTCCTTACATCCATTTACGTTTAGCGTACCGATGCTCAAAGCCATTGGTAATCAAGAGTCTTGCTTCCCATAGGCGCTCAGGGTACTATACCCCGAGAAGCCTTTACGTGCTCTCGCAACACTTTGTTAAACTTTAGGACCCGAGCATGTTCGATAGTCCCAGAAAGTTTGGCCCTGTGGTTAGCCTTGATATATACTCTGAGAGAGTGGAGAATGACCGAAGCATCCTTCCACCTCTCAAGGGCCAACTGCACCTTCGTATGTCCGTGTCTACAAAGGGTATCATCCAGGAAACTATCTAGCTCCCTGGGTAGGGATAATGGGGATTGAGGAGTCCACCGACTCCATGGTGCCAGAGGACTCCCCTCTGAGCCCCAACTCCCCAGGCTCCTCTTGGCTGGAGAATTCAAGACCCCCGTCCTTCTCTGTGGGGTCCTCTCTCAGCCCTAGATTGGATCCCCTCCTCGGTGTTTCCATGAGAGGGTCCACTGTGCTCTCCACCTCCATCCCCGAGTCAGGATGCTCAGGGGCAGCTGGTGACGACATGGCAGAGGCAGTGGTCTCCCGAGAGTCCTCGGGGGCCACAGAAGCACACATGCCACGGGTGTTCGCATCACCCGCAGGAGGGCACTCACCAATCGCGGGAGGGCCCTCACCATCCGCGGGAGGGTCCTCACCATCCGCGGGAGGGCACTCACCAACCATGGGAGGGCACTCATTAGCAAGGACCTCAAAGGGAGGGTCTATCCCAGCATTCACTCCCAATAAAGTTTATAATATAAGTATTTTACTGTGTATTTCTGTCATGTTGGATGTAGCATTGGGCTTCTCTGTCGTCTGTTGTATACATATGCCACGCTCAATAGCACTCCATTTTGACACATATACATATATATATTTTATGGGGGCTCAGGGGTTCCCAAAAAGAGCTTGCTGGGGTTCTGTGTTTTGTTCAAACCCATTCTCAGCTGTTCCAGCTGGTGGAGGTTGGTGGCTCCTCCTTCCCAGGTTTTAAGCCCGCCCCTCCCCACTTCCCTAGTTTGCAAGTTCCTCATTCTGCTGGATATAGACCCACTGTGGTCTTTCTCCCTCCTAATAGAGGTAAATGAGAATTTTAATCCTAATAGAGGTATATTAGTATTTTATCTGGTAGTGTTAGGACTTGCGAACAGGTGTCTGCCTTGACGTGGCTCGCAAGCTTACAACGCTTTGGCCAAAGGGTTAAACTATTCAAGAGAATATATAAGTATTTTACTGTGTATTTCTGTCATGTTGGATGTAGCATTGGGCTTCTCTGTCGTCTGTTGTACTCCCAATAAAGTGCCTGCCCAAAACTCCGCACTAAGAGGGTTCAGTTCAGACAACTCCCAGATGTAATCGGAAGTGCTTACCAAAACACCCTCCAAACCCCCACCCACGGGGGTCAGCCCTAACCCATCTCCTTCCTCTGGTGACACCAACCGGGGCTTTTTATCCCTATTTGTGTCACGCGAAGGCGGTACAGCCGGAGAGGGATCTTGGCTGGCTCTGAAGATAGGTGCGTTCGGCATGGCAAATTCACCGATGCACAATTTTCCGGGGGACGCTCTCCAACCGAGAGGGCGTTGGGAGGTTCCCCAACGTCCCCAGAGGCGCCGGGTACCTCCAGCTGCATTCCTTCCAGAAATTCGAGGGTGGGGGCTGTACATTTGTGGGATCCGGCTTACACTGGTTAATCCCAACCAGTGGGCCGGACAGGACCACCTTGTGCGGAACTGATTTTACGTTCCGCTTCAGAGACTTCAGAGGGTAAACGTAATACGGTTCACCCTCCTCGACCTCCTCAATCACCCTCTTATTAGTTTTAAATTTAAATTTGCACTTCCTGGGGGCTTCCTCCCGCTCCCCTTCACCCTGTACGGTACTTACAATGTGGTTAGGGGGTTCTTGGGGGGGGGACAGCGACAGAGGGTGACTGTTGTGGGGTGACTTTTTCCTTCTCCCTCTGTTCTTTGGGGAGAGGTTCAGATGTCACTGTTTGAGATGGGGCAGTGACATCTTCTGTGGTCCCAGGGGGACCTGGGCCCTCGAGGGCTTTTCCTCCTCCCTCTGTTCTTTGGGGAGAGGTTCAGATGTCACTGTTTGAGATGGGGCAGTGACATCTTCTGCGGTGCCAGGGGGGGCCTGGGCCCTCGAGGGCTTTTTCTTCTCCCTCTTTCTTTGGGGGAGAGGTGTAGACGTCACTGTCCGAGATGGGGCAGCGACATCTCCTGTGGTCCCAGCGGGGGCCTGGGCCCCCGAGGGCTCCGCTGCGGTGGGCGCAGCGGCACAGGGTGTTTCCTCCTGGGGGGAGACAGCAATAACAGAGGCTGGCCGCTCCAGGGCGACCCCCTCTCCTTCCCTCCGCTCTCCAGGGAGAGGTGCAGAAATCACTGTTCCGGATGGGACAGCGACATCTCCTGCGGTGTCAGGAGGGACCTGGGCCCTTGAGGGCCCCGCTGTGGTGGGCACAGCGGTACCGGGTGTCTTGGCAGAGGGAGGGGCGGGTGCAGGAGTTGGGATGGGTCCTCTGTTCTCTTTGAGGCAACTCCTACGAGTGTGCCCCAGCTCCTTGCACAGATAACATCTAACCCCCTCCGTGCCATAAAACACAGTGTATGCTATGCCCTCGTAGGGCACCCTAAACGAACCCTCCACAGATTCAGTGCTCCCTGGCAGCAGCAGTTGTACCTGCCGCCTAAATGAGAGTACATGCCTCAGCGCCCTATCTCTGCAGCCCAAAGATAATTTAATTATGGGGGACTTAATGTCTCCCAGGGCTTGCAGGTGCGGCCGCATGAGGCTATCTGGGATGAAGGGGGGCACATTTGAAAGAATGATCTTTGTGCCTAACCCCTCCATGGGTTCTATAGGGATGTATTTCCCCCCTACACTGATGCCTTTCTGCACCAGGGTGTGTGTGGCAGCCAGCGTACAGAGGAAGAAAATGCCCCTCCCATACATCTTGCTGGCCGCCACCACAGCAGAGGGACCCACCACATCAGCCACAGCCCTCACATAGATCTCCATGTTCAGGCCAGGTGACATTGGGCACCTCACCCCAAGCTTCCTGCTCAGACATGGCGTGGCCCCAGCATTGTTGTTGCCGGGTTCAACGCCTGCAGCCGCCACCTGCGACCATGTTGAAACTGTGGCCGCAGGGGTTATGCTGCTAACAGGAGCTGGGGGAGGCGTGGCCAGGGTACTGGAAGTACCAGGCCTAGGGCTGTGACTAAGAGTGTTTCTCCAAGGGGCCACAGTTTTTGGTGTTCGGTATCCGGGCGTGGCCCCCGTTGCCGCACTTGTCCTATTCCCCTTTCCGGGCATGATAACAAATAAGCGTCTAAGTCAGGGGAGGGTATTGCTTAGGGAGAGAGGTATTGAGAGGAACTGTCCCTTTAAGAATCAATTAAGATATCTCTCTGCAAGGGGAAAAGGCAGCTTTTAAAACCTGCTGCAGTTTTAAATCTTTTTCCACTTATTAGTTACTCTCTCTCTGTTGTAATAAGCAAACACCACAATTTTACAAGTCTTTATAGAAAAGACACAGAGCTTTTAATAGCAAGTGAGAAAAGAGGAATCAGGATTAAGAAAAAGGTGAAATTGGAAGTTAAACAATCAGTAAAACAATCCAGTAGTGAGGGAGGAGAAGAGGGGTGAGACTGCAGTTTTCCAGCCAGCCAAACTGCAGCTATGCTGGGTTAAAACACTGCAGCCCCTGGGTAAAAACAAAAAACGGTTTTTAAACCTGAAAATATACCCAAAACCCTCTATAAAACTCCCAGTATACTCACAGTATACTCCCCCACAGATCCACACCAAAAAATACCAAATAAAGAAAGAATAAAGCTGATTCCTTACCAAATGCCTGGGAGCTCTGTACATACACTGCTGAGGGAAGCAGCAGCAGGTGATAGTGCCGAGGTGAGTGACGCAGCAGCAGGTGATAGTGCCGATGTGAGTGACGCAGCAGCAGGTGATAGTGCTGAGGTGAGTGATGCAGCAGCAGGTGATAGTGCTGAGGTGAGTGACGCAGCAGCAGGTGATAGGGCTGATGTGAGGGAAGCAGAAGATCAATGTGTGTTGTTTTAAATGTTCGATTGAGCAACCTAATTTCTCAATTTTTACACGGTGTCGATTTTCACTTCTCATTCGCCACACCTGTGGCTACATTGAAAAATAGGTTGCCCACCTCTGCTCTAAAGCGTGTTTGTGGGACATTGTACTCTCGTCACAAACAATGCCCTCACACTAGATAGAAGAACTTTGGCTGCTCCTGTATTTTTGCCAAGGTTGTAAATTGGATTTTCAGAGTGACCAAGATGAAGTGGTAGCTTGAGAGTTGTGTGATGGGATCATGTCATATGTGATGTAATCAGTGATGTCATTTGTGAATTGTATCCAAACATTGACAAAAATCTGCTCCTTGATCTCAGGAACCATCATACAAAATTTGTTTATGATATCTTAAGAGATGTCCAAATACATAGCGAACAAACAAACACTTTTCCAAAATATATAGTCAATGTGTATGTTTAGGTTATGAAGAGAATGAAAAGGCACACTGGACACTGCTACACTTTTTTGCTTCCATATACATTTAGCCATGTATCCTCTTGGCTACTAATCTGCCCTACCTAACACATAACCCCTGGTACTAGCGCAGGCAGTGTTAGGGTTAAATCTATGCCCTTACTGCTGTTGCAGCAGTAAACAACTCCCTTGAGTGACAGGGGGTGGGCCTAAGGTCTGTGTGCTGCCCTATCAGGGGCTCAGAGCTAGGACCCTCCCCCTGTACAATAGGGGCTGCAGAGCTAAATTTAGTGGTTGTTGGAAGTGTGGAGCCAGGGCTCTGGCCACCTTCCTTCCCCTCCCTCAGGGTAGTGGGATACTACCCCTTACTCCACCAGGGAGTAAGGGAGCAAGGGAGCAAAGGATATACTTTTGGGGCCTCAAGCCACGGGGGTTGATTCCAGGGACCAGAGGAACAGAAAAGAGTGTACATGTTGGTATGCTGTATGAAGAAGAATAAAGAACCATCATTTGTTTTATACTCCTGCCTAAGACTGCAGTTTATCAGGGGGAGTGCAAGAGGGTTTTCCTGCAGGAACTGCACCCATCTCTGCTGGGGCCTGCTGGAAATGGAGGCGCTGCAACAATAAAGAACGGGGAAGATCCCTAAAGCCTGTCCTGTCTTCCATACTACCATCAGCGGACACACAGCAATCCTGTAAGCCTAGCAGGTGAGCAGCCCAACAACACCAGGTAACAGTGAAATTTCCCAGAGGGTGGGGGAACACCTGTTACATACAGAAGATATACATCTCAACAACTGTCAGTGCATTACATTTACCAGGTTGCCGTTCATTCTGTAAAAGTAGTTTTTCTAAAATTAAACCATCAGTAGTTTTTCTTTCTCCCTTTGCATATCAGAGGCACCTGAAACGCTTCTGCTTGGTCAATGAGAATGGATGGATTTCTGCAACTTCCATCTTGGATAAGGACAGGAATATATCAACTTTTGCAAGGACGAATGGAAAAATACAGAGCACCATAGTGATTTTTTTTTTCATTTTTTTTTATTACAGAACAAGAAATTAATTTAAAAAAAACTAAATTAATGCTTTGGAAACCACTGCTACCACTGGGCAGGAGACTTACTGTACTTGACAACCAACACCTAGTTAACATTGTGTGAATTATCCAGTCCTAGTTGTATATTCACATTTAATAGTTTTTGTTAAGCGTTACCATAGCAACAAATGTAGAGTTCGTCTGCGCAAGGTAAGAGTCCTCATGGATTTTTTTCGCTCCCAAAAAAAAAGTCAGTGCAGCGAACACTAAAAGGAGGGGGCAGCCCCATCCCCCACGTCAGCAATCTACAGCAGGGTATCTAGAAAAGAGAAAGTAGGCTGCGTCCATAGTCGATCCGTGCGCGATCAATGTCACTCGCGTCGAATACAAACAAATGGATGCCAATGCACTTGTGCATATACAGTACCGTGCACGAGCGCGGCGGGGCGACCGGTTCTTCGCGCAACAAACTGGTTTGCATTTTCCGCGCAACGGCCCGGTCACGTGCGCGGTTCAGCCAATGAGGGTGAACCGCTCACGTGACATCACTGGCACGCCCTCGCCACGCCCCCCCATTGCGCAACCCTACAGGACACAGATCGCGGCAAGTACAGGCGTGCACGAAGGCACAAGCGCGGTCGCACCAGTACTATGTACGCGGCCTAAGAAGTTACACCAGCTATAAATATTATATTCCTTGATATAATAAAAGATGCGGATATTAAAAACTTACCATTAAGCAAGTAGTTTATTTTGGCCCACACCAACAGGGTGTAACACTGTACAAAACAAGGCAATAGCTCACAGTGAAAAGGGAATATGGGAGAGTTGTAGCTCGCTAGACGCAGGGCACTGCCGAAGTGGCCTCACCCTGGATGCCGTCTCGATCCATCCTTTCTTGGTACCTTGGGATACCCAACTCTGGTCTCACAGTTCAAGCTGCGATTGGGTTTCTAGTCACTGAGACAACCATGAATAACTGGGGAGCACTGATTTATGTTGGCTTCTATAGTTTGCATTTGGAAACATGGAGAACCGGGTGCTGACCAATAAGCAAAGACTTTTCCTCCACTGAGCCAATCAGGAGCGAGGGGTGCACCAGGAACAGACCAATCAGGGCCTTGGGTTGAGCCAGTACCTGTGGGCAGAATCATGGGGTGTCACTTGGTAGTGTGGGAAATTAAAACTGCCCAATGGTCACCGAGCCGATGAGGCTGGGACACAAACCCGGTTCCAACTCCATACCTCCTGCAGGGGTAGACGCCTTGCTGCCGGTGAGAGAACAATTCTCTGCTTTTGGAGTCTGTACTCTCCAACAGACAGGCTCGCCCTTCCCCACCATTGTCCATAAGTACTGCACCTGGTTCCACACAAATGCTAGCCCTCTGAATCATTGTGTGCCTAATACCACCCCAGCCCAGGTACAAGAGATGCACAGATACATAAAGTCAATTCACAGTGTTAGAGAGACATAACTTTTGGGTTACACATTATAAGGGTTGGAAGCTATTTTCTAAGCCTGGGATGGCACATTTACCCGTTGGTTGGATCACCCTCTTGACTAGTAGGGGCAGCAAGAAGGTTTAGCCTTTATTTGTACCATGCCACGCTGCCCATATTGTCACATTTACTCCATCATAACTACAATTATATCATTGTTCAATTAAGAAACAAGGGTATATAATCGGGTGGACAAAGTACACCACGAGGGCCACACCCGGCTCTCGGTATGGTTGCCTGTAGCCGGCCACAGGTAAGTACCCACTACCTGGCAGCATGTGGGCAGCGGCAGAGTAGGCGCAGGCAGCAGCGTGGCGGGAGCCTACCCAGGTGGTGACTGACTAGAAGACGGGCCCAACTTCCGTAATCACTGCCTGTGTGGGCTCCTGCCACACTGGTGCCTCGTCTGCTGCCCGTACCACAGGTAAGGGCTGAGAGAGGAGTATGACAGAGAAGAGTGAGAGAGATGGTAGGAGAGTGAGTGAGAAGGGAGAATGAGAGAGAAGATGGAGAGGAGAGAGAGACGATTGAGAGAGAAGGGAGGAGAGTGAGAGAGAAGGAAAGTGAATGAGACAGAAGGGAGGGGGGAAGTGAGAGAAGGTGGGAGAATGGGGGAGAAAGGGAGGCAGAAATTGAGGTGGGCACTTTGGTAAACTTTGTGGGCGACAGAATTAATATAGATTCTACATTAAGCCTGTGGCCCACAAAGCATGTCTAGTTGCCCTCCCACCAAAATAATTGCCCACTCCATGTATATATGGTATGAGAAGACATCGTGATAGATTACGCTTGACATATGAAACGTGTCCAGATACGTGTTGACGTCATTTATTGTGCAATCTGGGTCGTATGCTGTTCCTGTTCCGGAACTTGGGAGATTCTCCCTCCTCCTCGTCCTTCTCTTGAACGGTGTCCATCTGAGAGTTGATGAGCAGTATGCCAGACTGCTGCATACTCCTTCTGCTCAATGGAGAACAACTTTTACATTATGACCAGTGTTATTGGCACCCACTGATTACCTTATTGTAAGGTTTGTTTATTTAATATCTGCTTTTAATTATTATATAAAGGTATAATAAATGTACCGCTGGGGCAGGGCAATAAACCTGGAGTCAGTTGGTAACTACCCTCGTCAAGGGTCCTTTTCAGGAATACCCAATTAATTACCATGAATTCATTTAATCCCACGCTAATGTATACGTTTAGGTCGTTGGTTAGTCACAAAACATTTCCTCTCTGGGGTTGCCTGACGTGATGTGCAGGAAGCACGGGGATAAGGTATCTAACCCTCCTTACCTGGCTCTAAAGGAGGTCACATCAGACTAACTATACACATGGCAGCACTTAGTCTCTCAGACCTTTGCAGGGTGTTGGGTATTTGCAGGCTGGGCGCAAATAAGTGGATAGAACAAAAAATGGGCGCCAGGAACTTCTATAAAACGAAGAGGTGCTTTGTTTTGACTTCCAGCTATAATGCTCCACAGGTATCGACATACATTGCACTTGACAGAAAACTTGTACCAAACCATATACTTCAATACTTCATCCCCTGGTAGCTCTCACTCATACGCTGGGGAGGTAGTTAGCTAGAGAGCCTATTATAAAGGATATTGTGGGGACCGCTTCCAGGGAAACTATGATGCAGTGAGAATCCGCTCGACAGGCAGGTCCTATACGAATACGGGCTGCAGTGTTTGCAACTCTGAGGACAGTGGTGGTCAGGCAGCAGTATTGGCAACCCTTTTTAGACCAAGGCAAGTGGCATTCATCTCCCACAACTTAGGCTGCAGTCCTAGTGCGTTCTACAGCGCAAGCATCAGCGAGCGCTGTGCACACAAGCACCGCCCCCCCAATCTATCCGGGCCCAGTACATGCGTCGGCACACATTTAGCAGCCACGCTGTGCTGCAAGTTTTCACACATACATTTTTTTTGTTTGTGGAACTTGCGACGGAGGGGTGGCTACGCCCCCGCCGGCGGTTCAGCTGAGGGCGAACCAGCCGTGTGAGGTCAGGCCACGCCTCCACAAAACCCCCACCACGCCCGCTCCCGTCCAAATTCTCCCTCTCTCCCTGGATCACGATCTGCAGTGCAGCGCTGTGCACGCACCGCCCCCTCGCCAGGCGCGCGTGCTACAGAACGGACTGGGACCGCAGCCTTAAGGTCTCAGCTACTCCAACAGGTGCTATCTTAAAGGTCATATTCTTAAGTGAAAATAACACAAGGTGCAGGACACATCTTAATACACACACTCACAGTGAGGACCCCAATCAGAACACGGAAGAACCTGCTTCTAGAACATAGGGTGGAGCTATATATACACCCTCTAAGCTCCCTATAGTGATATCACTGGTCACGGGGTAGAATGGGGAGGGGCAAACCCTGACTGATCCCACCCAGTTAATCCCTTTACAGAACTAAAAGTCCACAAATAGGGGGCTACAGGTAACACGAGGGATCTCCTGTAAAGTAGAAAAAGAACTGCAATATAAGGATGTAGGTCACCGATCTATAACTACCGAAATCTTTGGCTCTTCTTTAGAAACCATGTAAATAACATTTGTAAAGAACTCGAGATATAGATATATATGAGATCGATAGATATATAGATAGCTATATTTCATAACAGATATTTAACCTTCGATTTCTGGCGCACTCAGATTTTCAAAACGTAGATGTCTGAACTATTTGAAGGGGAACTCCGATATCTCTTTGCTTCTTTATGATTTGTACTATTGTGTATGTATGTCTTTATTTATATAGCTGTCTGTAACTAAAAATTGTTCTCAAATTTGGACAAATATACCTCCTTTTATTTTTAATTTTTATATTTACACTGATCAATATAGTTATTTATATCAGGGATTTTACTGTTCTTTACTTTGCTTACACTGTTCTCTTATTCTCCTTATGCATGGACCATATACTCAGTTATATTCCATCCCGACTGCAAGCTACACTTGGACACTGCACTGACAGAGGGTCACGATCTACCTGTCAAAACCCGATCACCGGCTGTATTTTGGTTGCTAAGGGTAATAAGACGCAATGAGGAGGAGCTGGATCTGCCATTTAACTACAACATCGGAGCGACAAAACCCAGGAGGCAAGACCACAGGCTGTGTTTTGGTTGCCAAGGGGGACAAGGAGCAGGATCGGCCATCGAATGACGTCACTGGAGCAACATCACCCAGGAGGCAAGATGTATGAAGATTACCAAGGGAAACAAGACGCCAAGAGGAGCAGGAAGCATTGCTCGTGACTATATGGGAATGATTGGTGGATTAGTGACACGCATTGTGTGTGTTCCAGTAGCTGTAATTATGTAGGATTGGAATCATGTGACTTGTTAAAGATATAACATTGGTTCATGCAAAACAAAGGAAAATGATAGTAAGAGAGGAGTCTAGTCTAAAGTCGCTGAATGATGAGCAGGCTTCTCCACACATGATGTATCATAGTAATTAGGTCAGGAAGCACTGTGGGTAATTGTGGGTGTTATTTAAAGGTTCTCTGGTGCTTTGTTCATTAAGCCACTTTTTTGCACTTGACAAACACCTATTAGGTCAAAACGTTGTGTATGCTTTAATACATTTGCATTATTTTTTAAATCCGTGTGCCCCATCTCCTATTTTTCTTGTATGCCGTGGATTGGATGCAGCCGATCGTACATTGAAGGGAGCACCGGTAACTGTATCAATTTCTTTATTACATTGTGGTGTGCAGCATTTATTCCTTGTTTTATTTATATAGCGCCATTAAGGTACAGAGCGCTTCACAGCAGTAATACACGTGACAATCATATAAATAACAAATAATACAAATAAAACATAATGGGAAGTGCTTCAGCAGGGGAGACTGATTCAATTCCCGGTGTCGGCTCCTTGTGACCTTGGGCAAGTCACTTTATCTCCCTGTGCCTCAGGCACCAAAAACGTAGATTGTAAGCTCCACGGGGCAGGGACCTGTGCCTGTAAAAATGTCTCTGTAAAGCGCTACGTAAAACTAGCAGCACTATACAAAAACATGCTATTATTATTAAAAGTAAATCAAAGAAAATGAAGGACTTACATTTTCATTTTGGTCTCATCAAGTTTCTTGTTTAATGTATCCAAAAAAAAGGTAGCAATAAAGAAAAAATCAGCACACAGGGAAAGGAAAAGTTAGCAGACAGTTATATGAGCACAATAGAGCAACGTTTCAAGGCCCCCTGGCCCCTTAGGCCTTGCCCCCGCTGCACGCTGCAGCGTCCGCTGCGCTCACCAGAGCCCTCCCCGCAACGGCGCCGGGCCCGCTGCGAGGGGGGGCCGCAGCGCTCGCGCGAGAGCTACTCCTGCTCTCAATAGAATTGAGAGCAGGAACTCGCGTCGAGCGGCTAGGCACGCCCCCCGGCGGTTCAGCCAATGAGGGCGAACCTGCCGGGTGACGTCATGGCCGCGCCCCCGTCACTCCTCCGGCACGCCCCCCCCGGTCTCTGCTCCTGCAGTGAGCTGCAGACCGGGGAATCGCCGGAACGCGCAGCCGAAAGCGCGGGCGCGCATTAGAGCGCCGTGACCGGGGCCTTAGCCTAAGTCAGGCTGACGTCTGCAGTGTGTCTGCCAACTAGTCCTTTCAGTGTAGGTTTGTAGGATAATGCCTGCAATTCCCCCTCTTCAATCTGAGGTTATTGCAACAAGGAAAACCACGTTCCAAGTAAGATGGTGGACAGGTAGATTCTACAGTGGATCAAACTCCAGAGCATTCAACAATTGGGATAAGACTAGCGAGATCCCACAACAGAAGAGGCAATGAAGATTCCAGGATTAATTCTGGATACAGCCTTGAGGAAACTAATGATCAGATCATTTGAGGCAATTTGGGTGATGAAATAATGCTTGAAAACCTGAACACAAGGAAGCCGGGCTTAAGCCCTTTATGCATTTTTTTTTTTAAACAAACAAAATCGAAGATAAAGATTTCACCACTCATAAATGGTACGTTATGTTTGCTGAACCATTGCAAGGTTTTTCCAGACCTTATAATAGGCCATATTAGTGCTTTCTTTCCTTGATATAATAATAAGATGTTGATTACTACATCTGAAATTATTCTCTCTCCTAATATCTGCTTTTTAACCTCCTAAATGGATAAATGCTGGATCGAGATGAAAAACCTTTCCCTACATGAGGTCTTATTTGAGAGGAAGCTTCCAGGAATCCTGAACCGATATTTGTTAGATCCAAAAACTATGATCTTCTCACCTTCAGGATGACTATTATTATGGACTATACCAGTTTCAGCTTTTTTTTTTTTTTTATAGAACTAATTGGATCAAAGGAATTGGAGGGATTACATAAACAGTGGGAAAAGACCCAGGGTATGTCCATGGCATCTGCACAAAACACCTGATGGTCTCCACCTTTCATGCATTAAATGACTTTGTAGTTATGTTGGTTTGCTATTTGGTCTATCATTGGCTTTCCCAGCCATTTTTTTTTCTTTCTGCCTAGGAGAGAATTCTTGATACTTCCTTTATCATTAGTGAAGTTAATGCTCCTTCCTGACAATTGCTTATATGGTATGGCAGCCATGTTGTCTGCCCCTATTCTTAATGGAAGATCTGTATCTTATTTGCTGAATGTTTGAATGCCCCTGCCCATTGCTCTTTGTTCCAGTGTTGATAGGCATTGGATGCTCCTCTCTATTCCATAATCCATGATTTGCTAACCCCTCTGTGTAAATCCAGAGACCTTCTTCCCCTATAAATATTTAATTTTTTTATTTTTAACCAACATTCGTTAATGATGTTTAATAGCATAATTCTTTGCTTGGATCTTATCTCCAAAACACTAGGAGATTTTTCTGGAGGGAACATATGTGGAATCTTGCCCAGAGGACAACCTCCAATCTAAGAGAGAAGAGACCTATCAGACTAAAATTGTTAGAATGATGTTCTTGCTATTTTTCTGAAGATCGATACGGGTCTTTTGATATTTTCCTTTTTTCTTCTTCTCAATTTGACAAAAAAGACTGCCTTTCTGGTTATCAAAATATATACAAAGAAAACATGTTTTGAGGGTGCCAAATCACTTATTTTGTAAATTTGAGTGGTCTTGAAGTTTTTAAAGAACCATAGATGGATTATTGCATCCTCGAGTTTTAGGGAGAGCCCTCCCCTCCCCTCCCCAAGAAAACAAGATACCTTGCTGACAGCGATAACGGACATGACTTTTATCAATACCCTGGGGGGAAGTGGCAGCTCCAAAAGGAAGTATTCTGAACTAAAAGTGTTTTGCATTTAGAAGCACTGAAAACTTCAGTGGGATGGATGGATGAATAGGCACATGAAAATAGGCATATTTGAGGTCTATAGATTTTAATAGATCAACCACCTCTACTGCTCTTATTACTGATCCCAGAAATTACATTTTTACGTGTTGTACCCATAGAAACCTGTTGACTGGTTTCAGGTCTAGAATCGTTCCAAAACCTCATGTTTTAGTACAATCGTATGAAGTAACATTTTCCCAAGCCGAAATATCCTCTGGGCAAAAAGGGTACATTCTAAAATATGTATTAGTCACCCCTGATCTGTCTAGGAATGCCCATTTAGAGGGATGGATTGATGAAGAGGAACGTGACCCCCAACATTTGAACTTAAGTCTTGGTATAGTATTTGCCATTGTTAAAGTTGTTCGATATATAGGATGGGATGGATATTTCATCAACAACCTGACTTTCCGAGTAAAGGGTTACCTTTTGCCAAGAAAAATACAAACATTCTACTAGTGAAGCGAGCTGAAAGGTCTGTAAAAATCAATCAGCAAGGTCAGTGATCTAGATATTTTCTGATGAGCAGGGAATTCCATCTTATTGAACGTTTCTAACAGCAATTTTCACCCAATCTAAAAATGGGTTCAAGGAAGAAACCTTCTCGCTAAAGGTTTTTTTGGTTTTGTTTTTTAGTGGCTGTAAGCTTTAATTCACAAACTTTTCAATGTCTGGATTTACAGTTGGGCCTTTCTGGTCTTAGACAGGTCACTGTAGAAGAGGGTTCACCTTGGGCTCTGGAGAGGTATTTTTAGTTGACATGCCAAGCAGGATGTATGATGTTCCACTTCCCGACACTCCCAAAAATAATGCAGACTCCGGTGTATAATCGGACCGCATGACCAGAATTGCCTCATAGCCACCGCTTCTGGGTGCACGCGCAGAACGGATGCCAGCGTCAGGGCTCACTCCCGCAATCAGGGAAGGACATTGCAACTTCTTTGTGACCCTGCAGACATTTGTTACTTGGAGGACGGTGAGGGATTGATGCTATAAAATGTGTGGTCACATACCACATAAAACACAATGTGCTATGAAAAGACAAACATGTCAGTCAAGTTAAACCGTATTCATTCTATGTAGTGACAAATGTCCTGCCTGGCAAAGACAAACAATATGTGACATTTGTGTAAATGGTGGCAGGGGCTCCGTTCTGTTGCTGTATTACAAAACCATGTCTGATGCACATCTTTGCTGTTGAATATGAATACTGTGCTCATTCACATGTCATTACCCAGAATCCCTGGCTGCAGTGGAAGCATTGCATGAACCGGTCTGCTGCTATGACAAGTGGTATATTTACCATACAAAATAGAAGCATAACGTAACAAGTAAATAAAAAGCTACAGGAAACAATTTGCTTTTGTTAATGACAATGTGTCATAATATTTTAGAAAGATAAACAGGACTACCTGCACACCTCTATGCGTAACTGTAATGCACATAAGTGGCAGAAACCAGTACCTGCTCCCATTTTGTATGGGCCTAGTGTCGATGTTTTGCATTACAGATTTACACTTAACTAAGGCCTGGGACCCGATGCGCCCGGCGGCGCGGGCGGCCACACGCGAGTTTCCCACCAGCAGGGGAATCCTCCCGAGCCGGTCCCGGTCCCCCCTGGCTGCACAGCTCACTACACGCTGTGACACGTCAGCCGCTGGGGGATACAAGAGAATTGTGATCCCTAGCTTCGACGCATCACGTGGTGTGGCTGTGAGCCAATGAGGAGGGGAGGCTTCGGGGAGGAGTGTGGGCGGGAAAGCAGCGTGAGTGCCTATCTGTGTGTGTGTGTGTGTGTGTGTGTATGTATGTGTGTGCCTGAGTGCCTGCCTGTGTCTGTGTCTGTGTGTATGCCTGAGAGTCTGTGTGAATGCCTGAGTGTGTGTGTGTGTATGCCTGTGTGTGTGTGTGTGTGTATGCCTGAGTGTGTGTGTGTATGAGTGCCAGCCCGAGCCCGTGGAGGGAGGGAGGGAGTAGCGGGTCCCTCCGCTCAAGCCACGCCCCCCCCTCCCGCTCAAACCTCCCACTCCCGCCCCCTACAGACCGCATATCGCGGTCTGCCTGTCTGCAGTGCGGGAGTGCTGACGGAGGGAGCGGGGCCTTAGCCTAACAAGGATAATTTGTTTAGAACGAAGACCTCCCCCCTTTAACTCCATGCTTTTGAAGTGGGATGTGACCAAACTATAAGAGGGCCCGATTAACTAACAGCTTCACATAGAACAATTAATTGGGGAGATTTATTTTTACTTTTCTTCGTTTTATGGTAGTGAAAAATCACTGAATGAGCCCGTCAGTTTAGGTCTCCACTAACCCGTTAAATAGCAATGCCACCTGCGCGGTTAAATAGTCATTTTCAGAGTTTAAAAAAATTCTTGCTACAGCCAGGGTCTTGGCTGATTAACTGGTGGCAAACGTACCCCACTGGCCCAAAAACCAGACAACCACTGCTCCCCCAACATCAACTGTATATACCAGATACATTCCCCACATGCAAACAACCAATCACATTACACATGCCACTTTCCACACAGAATGGGACATCTCTCCACGCCAAGTTAAGTGCATTAGCGTTAGGGGTGACCAAATGTCCTACATAGCTTCCACACAGAACTAATGCATTACACACAGTAGGTGTGGGGAGCAGAGCACCAAATGTGTGCGCGCCCCTGATGTATAACACACGAGCAGCCATGTGAGATCTGGATAGATCTGTAACTACTGTTTCCGCTCATCCATAGCGACACACACACTATTTTAATTTCGTTTTCACCGTTATTGGCAACCAATAAAGGCAAGTTCAAAAGGAAAAATATTTATGAATGCACAAACTATGGCAACTGATTTCCATGAAAAACTGTATTTTGTATCAGCATAGATAAGAGTAAAAAATATATACAAGTAAACATTTAAAATTTATTAGACCACAATATATTATATAAAGATCATCTGTTGCATCAGAGTAAGGCAGTTGATATAAAAGATAGAACGTAGAGGGGAAAAAGCCATAGATCTTAAATTCTGAAGCTTTCAATTTCAACATCAATGTCCTGGAAAGGGAAAAAAAAAACCATTGTCACATCAGATTTGAACAGCAATGTTTCACCTAGATATATTGGTGTATGTACAGCTATAGCGTATTAAAACGGTGATGAACATGATATTTGGCATCATCATGTTCTGCTGGTGTAATGAAAACACCCAATATCTCTGGCACAATACTTTATCTGGGCTTTGGCATTGCTTTAGAAATATGGAGCTTTCTATTTTGTAGGAGCTCAAACAGATCGTATGCATCATTCAAGGACTGTAATCTGTAACGATGCATAAGATTAATTTTCATAAAACACTTAATTTATGGCCCAAAAAGTGTTAAAAAAACAAATAAAAAAAAAAACAGTAAACTTTACACCAGCTGACAAATGGACATGAATCAGTTCAACCATGTTTCATATAGCACTCGATCAGTCTATACTATACACCAGGTGTGCGCGGCAGTTGCAGAGGACTGTGCTCTTCCCCCAAGGGGTATCGCGTGAAGCCTCGGCAACTTCACTTAACTTGTCTTTGGCGATGTCATCATCAAGTGACACCGCGGCTTCATTTGACACCAAAAGCCGGAGACAAGGTAAGGGAGGGGGCGCGAGCAGGGAGGGAAGCAGACAGGGGGGCGCAGAAGGGAAAGATTGCACACCCCTGCTATACATTATTGTTTTATACTGTATTTAATTGACAAACACGAATCCTCTTTATAAAGTGTGTACACAGTAGACATTACCTTTAGTAACTGGGCTTTGTTATAATCTTTACGATGTCTGTAAATACACTGGCTGAGTAATGCATACAGCTTTTCCAGCTGAAATACATTATATCCATTACTTTTCTCAACAACTTTGTTCAAGAGTTCCTGTAAAAGGTAAAAAAAAAAAAGCCACCACAAATTAAATTTTGTATGACAGGAAAAAAGCTCGATACATTGTAAACGTGCTTCAAATTCTAAATCCATAACTTATTTTGTAATGCCAGCAACTGAAAAAAGAACTTTGAGACAGGTCAAGAAAATTACATTCTACTCGGGTTTTCCTGATGGAAACAAAACAAAAAAAAGTAATGGTGGCCGCAAGGCGATGAAAGTAATTTTCTGCACTCTGCAGCATCACATGCTAGCGGCTTACAGGGTTTCTGGTGTATTGCAACCACGTGGGAAGCACTGCCTGTGTCCGCCTGCATGGTGCCCGTGTGGGAACCCTGCAGACCGCTAGCATGAGATGCAGGTCTCCAGGCCCCTTCAACTACTTCACAGGATCTCGGAGAGAAAGAGGGAAGGGAGGATTTGGGAAAGCGGGGAGAGGATGGAGCAGGCTGGGAGATTGTTAACAGATGTGACGCACTATGCAAGGCGCGCCCCACACGTCCTGTTACAGGGGTTCAAACAAATATTTTTTAGCAGGAAGCTCAAACTAAATAAAGTAGGCAATCACAGGTCTATGTAATAATAATACAAAACTAATATTACGAAGGTCAGTATGTACATTTTGAAACATATGTTAAAAAAATTATACTGTTACGCTAATATTTTTATGTCCATATCAAATTTGAAACTAACCTTGAGCTGCTGTTGGTCCACAAGAAGTGTTGGAATTGGTTCTGAAAGTATCTCCATAGCTTTCTCCACACTGATTAAATGCTGCTGTTCTACCAGCATTTGCCTAGCACGAGTCATGCGGAGAACGCCCAAATCTACAATCAGAGAGCAGATTTAAGTCAAACTTTTATGAGTTCATTCTTTCTTTGCCTGAATGTGTTATTCTCTAGGGCAGTTGTGCTCAATGCCAATCTTCAAAACGCCCCCCTCCCCCCAAACAGGTCAGGTTTTCAGGATATCCCAGCTTCACCACAGGTGGTGCAGTCTTCAACTTGAGGAGGGAGGGGGGGGGGCAGGAGACCTTGAAGACTGGAGTTTAGCACCCCTGCTCTAGGGCATGCACAAGCACAGCATGCCCCACTATTTAAGGGCAGCAACCTTTTGCTAATTTGACTTGGAAGTTCTTGTTTTACAAGAGAAACCTACTAACAGCAAGTTCACTCTGAGTGCTACCTTTTGGCTACTTTACTCTATCGAGATAGATATTTTATTCCACAATATCTCCAATTGTACAATCAAAACAACCCAGCACCATTTTGGGCTAGCTGAGAAAAGGGTATGCACATGTAGTAGACCAAAGAGTGGGAACATAAATTAACCCCTTCATACACAATGTTCTAGGAATGCACCAAAGTGTTGAGGGGAAAAAGTGAAGGATCTAAAGAGGGGCAAGTAGAAAACACACACACACACACACACACACACACACACACACACACACACACACACACACACACACACACACACACACACACACACACACACACACACACACACACACACACACACACAGTGGAGTGTAACATGAACATCGAGTGATATGAACTGAGTAATTTGTGTTTTGATTTAAAAAAACAAAACAAAAAAAAACACAACAGATCTGGAAATCTGTATATCAGAGACAAATATCTACTGGTAACGCAGAAGTATCTCATGTTGGAATTTACTAGCAATGAGAAGCTGACCACCTATGAATGTGAACATGCTGAAGAAGACCTATACAGCCTACAGCATCTTCTACTGAAAAGACACCGAATTGAACACATTTTACACTTGCCAAAACACCAATGTTAAAGTTGCTGCGGTGAGAAAGAACCGTTAATTTCTGTAGGGTTACAGACCACAAACCAACATAGCAGACCAGACAAGGACCTGTTGCTGCAATCACTCTTATGTTCTATTTTCACTTGTAAGGGGGTTTACAGCCATGAAAGTATGTGTGTTATGTACTGTACACGAAGGATTATAACCGTGATACATTTGTATGTGAAGGGAAATTTCATGCATGGACCTGAATTCCTGCTTTAATAAGGGTCCTACATACCATTGGACTCGCACTGATCACCATTTTCTTTTGTTGGAGAGCAAGAAGCTTCAAGGTGCTTTTTTGTTAATTCATCAGATGCCGTGTGAACAGAGATATTTGTATTCCCAGGGATATTTACAGCTGGCTTCAACAAGTTCTCAGTATGACTTGCAAGACTGTCCGCAACAGAGGTTTCATTGTCAGCTTCCATTGAGGACTCGTCAAGAAGTTCGATTTCAGTATGATCTACACTGGATTCATTATTTTCCAGGTCAATCTCACTTTCCGCTTCAATTCTGCAATCTTTAGAAGTTTGTAAAACCTTCTTTTTTTTAGTAATTGTACCACAACTCCACCGGTTTCTTCTTTTATATTTTTTCCTTGTTTGAACTGTAAATGGTCATTAAATGTATTAAAAATCACATATACCTTAAAGAAAACTAAAGCACGTCAAGTTGCACTGTCTAAAAGGTCACATCCAACTCCTCCCACATTCAGATTGTCATATCCCTGCTCGCCTCTTGCATTCTGCTCAGGGATGGCTTCTTTCCATCTTTTTTGTACCTAAAGCCCTCTCCTGCCCCACACCACCTGGAATGACTGGCAAAATCAATATCCAAAAGCACCTTCTCCATCAACCTTCAAAAGACCGTATTAAAAAACAGCTCTTTAACAGTATTTTCCCCTTGCATACACACTTATAACACCCTCCCTACTTGTGCTGTAAATTCTCCCTGCATTACATTTTCCTGTTGACTTACGTTTTAAGTGGTTATACCCGTTGTTTCAAATTGCATTGTGCATTACGGATCTGAAGTGCTATATATCTAAAAATCTACATTGCTATACACTAAATAGCCTAGAATGCCCCAACTATTGTGCATTACCCTGCTATGGAATGGGTTCAAATAGCTTAAAAATAATTACAGCACCAAAAGAGTATGGCACCAACAGCGTTCAAACTTTAGAGGAAATTATTATTGTTCCAGTGCCCACAGATGGATGTATATTATAGGCGAATGCTGTTAAATTCCGGGCATTATTGATTCAGTAATGGCCCGGAATTTATCACCTTGTCAAGTTTTTCATTCCAGCCAATCAGCTTTCACTGATCAGAGCAGCTCTCAGACAAGGGAGGTGATTGTGCAGGTGGAGGGTTGGTCAGCGCACGGGATTTTGCTCAAACGTAGAGATAAGAGGATAGGAAGATATGGAACACGGTATTAGTGTTTTAGTAATCGAACGGTACAATACAGCCAAAAGAACTTTGGAATTAAAAATGTATGAAAAATATATTTTTAAAATAGCTTAAAACTCTTTGGAATTAAAGAACCTTGGTAATTAAAAGTAAATATATGAAAAAATATATATTCTAAAATAGCTTAAAAATCCTTAAATGAAATTTAAATGGAATTGTGTGGTTTTTTTGTGAACAGAAGCAGAATACGTGCTATATGTGGATGACTAACAGGGTGTGTTTATATAGCCTGTTGTTGGTCTGAGGTAAAAAGGGGATAATGGGGCTGGTTAGCAGAGTTTAATGCGCAGTCTTTCCTTCACTGAATGCTGCTAAAAACAATAGCTTTCTCACCCTCCTGGTGGGGGCAGTACGTGAGTTGCTTCTCTCCCGGGGGCCCAAATAGGAAGAAAAGGGCCGAACTCGGTGAGTGAGCAAAATAGAATTTATTAGGTACAGAAAACAAAGTCAAAATAACACTCACGGTACAGCTTTAAAACAGCCCAGCATCAGCCTGATCGTCCGGTGATATTCCTCTCACCAGTACAGCTCCCGTGGTCGCGTCCGACGGCGGGACCGGAAGAGGAGGTCTTACCGGATGTCAGCAGGCTGGCTGGGTCCTTCAATCAATGGGCTCCGGCAGGGAACAACTAGTTTCGCAATAATGCTTCGTCAGGAACCTGACGAAGCATTATTGCGAAACTAGTTGTTCCCTGCCGGAGCCCATTGATTGAAGGACCCAGCCAGCCTGCTGACATCCGGTAAGACCTCCTCTTCCGGTCCCGCCGTCGGACGCGACCACGGGAGCTGTACTGGTGAGAGGAATATCACCGGACGATCAGGCTGATGCTGGGCTGTTTTAAAGCTGTACCGTGAGTGTTATTTTGACTTTGTTTTCTGTACCTAATAAATTCTATTTTGCTCACTCACCGAGTTCGGCCCTTTTCTTCCTATTTGGGCCCCCGGGAGAGAAGCAACTCACGTACTGCCCCCACCAGGAGGGTGAGAAAGCTATTGTTTTTAGCAGCATTCAGTGAAGGAAAGACTGCGCATTAAACTCTGCTAACCAGCCCCATTATCCCCTTTTTACCTCAGACCAACAACAGGCTATATAAACACACCCTGTTAGTCATCCACATATAGCACGTATTCTGCTTCTGTTCACAAAAAAACCACACAATTCCATTTAAATTTTATTTAAGGATTTTTAAGCTATTTTAGAATATATATTTTTTCATATATTTACTTTTAATTACCAAGGTTCTTTAATTCCAAAGAGTTTTAAGCTATTTTAAAAATATATTTTTCATACATTTTTAATTCCAAAGTTCTTTTGGCTGTATTGTACCGTTCGATTACTAAAACACTAATACCGTGTTCCATATCTTCCTATCCTCTTATCTCTACGTTTGAGCAAAATCCCGTGCGCTGACCAACCCTCCACCTCCACTGCAACTACAAGAAGATTCCGGGCTTTATCTTCTCTACTGGTCCAGCTGCAGAAAACAACAAGGGCAAGTATACACTACCCTTTCTTTGGTTACACACTACCACACAGGCAACATCACAAGCCTATACAAATAGGGAGCGCCCCAACCTCTTTTCTTTTTGTCACAAGGGAGGTGATTGGACAGGAGGCAGCAGCCAAGCACTGACTCCTCCCCCTCCCCCCCGTGCAGAGCAGGACAGTGTGAGGAGGGAGAGTTTGTGTTTGTGTGTCTGCAGTTTGTGGGTATTTGCGTTTGTAGATGCAGTGTGTGCGTGTTGCAGCAGAGGATGCGTGTGTAGGCGTGTAGAGTTTGCGTGTGTTTAGAGCTGCAGTACACACACACACACACACACACACGGCTGCAGCATGTGTGGAGGCTGCAGTGTGTGTATTTATAGAGTGGGGGGACAGCTGTAAAAGGTGAGCGTCTATAGATAGCTGCAGTGAGTATAGAGATGCTTTAATGTATTTACAATTTTATTTAAAAAAAAAATCTATATAACTATACAAAGTGTATTTATGGGGGAAAATAAACAAACCTACATTTAGCCTATAATAGTAATAATTCCCTCAGAAAAGGGCATTACTGGCCAATAATGCCCTAGTGTGGTTCAAGTCCCTCGGCTTCGCCTCGGGCCTTCAACTCTTCCAGCCAGGGCATTATTGACCAGTAATGACCTGTTCTTCAGGGATTATTACTTAACTACCTGCAATGTATTTTTGTCACAGGAATGCTTTTACACCACAGGGAGAAAGGGAGTAGTGAGTGGACAAACACCCCCTCCCCCATGGATTGGAAGAGGGGACCATCCTCAATCCTGAGGCGCTTTACTCAAAGGACATTATGGCCCATAATACTAAACGGTACTATACCATAAGGCACCTTCCAGCACTGGATACTTAACATTCATATGGTGAAGGGCCATTTAAGAAATATGGATTTCAGGAAAATGTCATTAGACCCCAGGGAGATTAAAGGGTGCAGTCATGTCTCAGGATGAAAAGGGGTGATGGTACAGTCCTTTCAATCCTGGGGATCTCAAACAGACAGAGACTGCACAAGAAATTAGCTCTATTACCAGCAGCCGGTGTGCAAACTGCTAAACCCCAGCGACATCTGGAGGCTCATGTGTAAAACGCAAACTCTGACCGGGGGGGGGGGGGGGGGCGCGTCACACCAGTCCAAAGGTCACAACTACAGGCCAACTAAAGTCCCATGTTTGAATTCCATAACTGAATTAGACTCCTCTAGATCTGTTGGAAGACCATTGAATGAATCCATCTGTCTTTCTGTGAAGTACTACCTCACATTTGCCTCCCAGGCATATTATAATTATAATAATTTGTTCTTGTATAGCACTGCTAGTTTTACATAGTGCTTTAGAGACATTTTGCACAGTCCCTGCACCGTGGAGTTTACAATCTATGTTTTTGGGAGATAAAGTGACTTGGCCAAGGTCACAAGGAGCAGACACCAGGAATTGAACCAGGTTTCTGAGCTGCTCCTCACGAATATCTCCAGAATATCATTTATATTATAATTGAACTGGAGATATGATTTATTGAAGGCATTCTGAACATTGTGTTAAGATTTGGAAAGGATTTAACTTGGATTGGACTGTCACATTTGTCAAGAGCCTGCCACACACTACCTTTAATGCAGTACCTCTTGGTTCAAGCACTTCTCATGTGCCTTGTTAAAACTCTTTAAACATTTGAAAGTTTCAATCCTAATCTCCCAAGACGCACATTAAGGTCCCTTAATCCAGGGACGCGAGTCGTCTAACTTCCCTTACCATGTCACCGGAGGCTTCACATACCATCGGACCAGTTAAGGTGTGGCGCAGGCTGAAAAGTTTGCACTCCTCTGCCTTAGTATCTCGTAATAAGATATGACGCAGACCATGCACCATTGTAGCCCTTCTTTGCAGAAGCTAGATTTACTTTTAAAAAGGTGCAAAGGTGCAAATCATGACTTTTGGTTCTCTTTACTATAATACGATACCACATATGCTTTGCTAATAAAATTCCTAAACTGTAGCCACTTGAGGCATTGTAGATCATTTTTTTTGTAGAATGTGCGCAAGTGTTTGATAATTTGTTGTTGATGCATTATAAACTGTGTCTTGAAAAACAAAAAGGTAACCAAGCTGCTGTTAAATAGGAACATTCCTTAAGGCGTTGAAAAGTCTCCAGTCTATTAATCTATTAGGAACTCATTTAACATACCTGTGCTGGGTGTGCTGGCTGCTGCTGGCAGCTCACCTTTGTCACAGTGCTCAGTTTCCACTTTCCGTGCATCTGAAGTACTATCCTGCTTAGGGAGTACATTGTAATAAGATGGCACATATTCTGAAGTGGAGAAACCTAAAATAAATAAAAATCAGGATCAGAGCACTAAAGTTCTGCATTATGTAAACTTCCACAACAGAAATTGTTATCTACCCCAAAGCCTCGTTTCATTTATTAAATGAGATTGATGGAGGAATTTGACACATCCTTTACATATTTGCAGCTAATTGGAGGCCTGATACAGACTGTGTTACATTTTGCGACGGCTGGACTTCTTATACCAGCCAAAGATTTCTTTTTACCTTAGTAAATTTTTAGTGAATAATAAAATTAATGGCAGGGGGTTTATTTTCCCCCCAGCAAGTTTACCATGATACTTTTCACAATGCGATTGTACTATAGTTACGATTCTTATAAGTGCAGTATTTTAAAATATTTATTTATTCTATGTTTATTCATTTGAAAGTACTACATGTCTTATTTTATTTGTTATTCCAGTGGATATTTTTCTTCTATGGGCTCCTTTTTGAAACATGTAACCGTTAGTTTGTTATTTCATATAGGAATGCAAACATTATGGGTTGAGTAAAAAAACAAACAAAAAAAAAAACCTTATTTTTTCCGTCTAATAACACTTAAGGTGCTCTACAAATTTGGCAAAAATAAAATAAAAAAATATATATACATACCCCTTTTCTTGCGAGACTCCTGAATTTCTTCACAAAGCTTCTCAAACTCTTCATCCAACTCTTGTTTGATTATTGCATTGGTGGTATCTTTGAGTGTACATGCTCTATGTCTGATTAAACGATCTGAGGAGGGGAAAAAAAAAAAGTTTATTTCGGAAAGATCCCATTATCTTGCGCAACCTAAATTACAGACAAAGATATGCAAGACTACATGCAAAATATACAGTGAAACTGAACAATGTATTGCCTTTATTTTTACACACATGAAAGAAAAAAGTCAACATTGCTATAAATTTAAAATAGGAAGAAGATAAAATACTCACCTCCAGGATCCTTGTCTGGGTTATACTCCAACGCATTACTACATATTAGATCAACATCCCTTAAATATTCCTTCACTGTCTGATACTTGTGCAGGTCAATTTTACTTATTACAGTTGAGAGGTCCATTGGCTGTGCAATAACTGTGACATAATCAGGAACCTACAAATAACAAAGTGTGGACTATTAGGGGTTTGGAACGGCGGCAAATCAACCCTCTACAAAAAGACATACAGTTGTGATTTGTGACAAACAATCTGCAACACGTGTATTCTTGCCTATGAATTAACACTGATCCGTATTTTGATTATTTTAAGTGGGAGAGAAACCCAAGGGTAAGCAAGGTCAAAGCAAAGTATGATTTCACAACTTGCCAATCACTTATCCAAAAGCACTTCATGCACTTTTAGAATATAATGGAAAGGTCAACTATAAAGTAGGTAAAACATTGTGTGGTGTGACTGATACAGCTGGCCATTAAGTAGGGGATTGAGGGGGAGCATAGGAAAGGTGGGAAAAAGCTCTACTGTGCATGTGTCAAAGAAAACATACAATTATGGCATTATGGGCACTTAGGAAAATAGGTGTTTAAATAAACTGAACTACAGCCAGCCATGCTGGAAGTACGATAAAATAGAAAAGTGCACGAGGTGTCCACCAATCTCAATTGACGCGTTTTAAACAAACAGGCGTTCACTAAAATACTTTGCCTGACTTATGCAAACAGACTATGCCTTTAAATGGCCCACATCCTAATAGCTAGAGACAACCAGAAATAACTGAATTTCACACTGTCCAAATTAGTTTGATGTATCCAATACTTTACCTCTTCAGGATCAACAGGCTTTGTAAAAGCTCTGAACCGCTTGTCAGTAGCAAGTCTGTGAGTAACATCCCTTAAGAAGAGCCTCAATTCACGAAAGGTGTCTTCCTCTTGCTCCGCCAAACGTTTGAGCTCTTCAGCTGTCAGAGGGCGGGGATCAGGTGGAGGTGCAAAAGGCAGAATCTCCAAGGCCTGAAGAACTAAAAAAAGAACACAGAAAACACGACAGGTGAATTGTTAGCAAGGATAGGGAAATATTCCCAATAATCCATTTGAAGCTAAAGCCTGTCACTATTACCAGAAAGGTACTGGAAGAAATCACTAACCTGCCTTCTTTGTGGAAGCAGGTGGTTTAGCAGCTTGAAACAGAATCAAATCTTTAAAGAATAATTCCCTCTCCTCCGTGCTGGGCAGCTGAACATGGAATACTTCTCCATAATCATCCACAAACAGCTCTTGCAACTGAGGAAAAATAACCCACATGGCAAAGTTAAAAAACAAAAAAAAAACAAACAAATGCAGGTTAAAGACAAAGGACAAAAGTCCAACATAAGTCAAAACCGAGACACTTAATAGTACACACTACACACGCATGAGAAAACAAGAAAACAGCTCAGAAAAAAAGTAATTCAACCTTTTTGCAAAGTAACTCTTACAACCCCAGAAATACTGCATCTCACAGTAAAAGTACAGCCTTTTCATCTTTTGTATAGTATTAGGACAATAATTTGACGCTACCTGCTAACGCTTTTTGTTTAAAACAGCAAACGGCTGTACATTCTGCAATATATAGTGAATATAGCTCACAAACAATTGTGGCATTAAATAATTACAACTGCCCGTCTCTAATTATCAATAGACGGCTATGATGTAGATGCAAATAATAAAATGTTTAAAAATTGTGTTTTTTAAATTTTATTTAAACAAAGTACCTCGGATGGCAGATCAGAGTGGCCAACGTCACATGTTGCAAGTAGAAGTATCGGTGCAAATGAAGGGATGTTTTTCAGCAATGTGAGAAATGTGGCTTTCAAAGTGCAGCCAACGGTCTCCCACCACAAATGAATATGTGGAATATATAAGATACTTGGAGAGGTTCTCTTCGCTTCACGAAAGAGCTGTACGGAAAAGTCAAAATTAAAAACACTTTATTGGATTATTCCACGATTAAAAAATAAACAATAGTTTAATGTTTACTTGTTATGGGTATTAAATGCATAAAATTAATACACACACGCAAGCCCCAACCCCAGAACCCGCCACTATAACTGTCAAAAATATACACTGTAGATAGAGATATCTATATAATGTGAAAATTGGATGCATAAATCCCAATTAACTTTATAGTCTTACAACCCCACAAGGTAGGATACAGCAAAGTTAATGCTATACCTGCAGTTCTGTTCTCATGAGGCAGGACTGGTTTTATCACTCAGTCTGCACAGAAAAGGAGCAGAAAACTCACTCTTTATTGCACAAAGTAAATTTAAGAAATGTACAATTTGTAAATACACAATCAAAAACAAAACAGCAAACCAGATATATATATATATATATAAATAAATGTAAGCATTGTATGCTAAGAGAATGGTGACAAGCAGGGTTGCAGACCTGTACGAGACGTGCAAACTTACACAAAAAGTGTTATTTTTGTTTGCTGTACACTGTATAAGTGGAGGGTTTGTCACTTTTTTTTACCCACCATAATTTTAATGTCTGAATTTACACACTTCTAACATGTAGCAGGAAATATTACCTGTGCACATGTTTCTTCTGGGCAGGTTACACTAACTCCAAACAGAACTGCAAGATCTAATGAGTAAACTGTGAACTTCTCTAAATTGTGTATAATTGCGGGAGCCAAATGAGATCCCTGACCAAGTCCTGGTTTTCCAGATAACAGGAGTCTTGGTCTATATGAAGTTGGCCGATTACACGCATTCCTGGCAGAAAGAAAATAAAAATATATTGTGAATTAAATAAAAACAAGAAATCATTTGCAACCTCATTTATTGCTAAAAGGTGCTTTGTACTAGTTTTTACTTATAAAACATACATATCTCTGGAGCACGCATTTTTTTTTTTTACAGCTTTTTCAAGTTGTAGGAGGCTAGCAGAAGATGGCTTCCTATTCCACATCCCATGAGTAACTTGCATTCCTAGGCCTAGGCTCACTAGCCCTGTGTAGCCAAGTGCCCCAAGCTATAGCCTTCAGTGTTGGGATTAAACTCCTGCGCAGGGCCTAGTCTGCAGTTGTGGCCTGGATGGGTACTATGTTGCCTTATCCAGGGGCAGGCCTAAACCGGCAGTTGGAGTGTCATACCTGGGGAAGGTACTAACTAGGTCACATGTATATGGTGTGATGCCTGTCAGTACCTAAACCTGCCCTGTTATGGGGCAGGGTTACAAGCCCTTCCCCCCGGGTATAAAGGCCGACAACCAAATTGAGGTTATTCATTATGGGACAGTGTGATATCCATTTCCCTACAAGAGGGTCAATGAGATTGTATGGGGCTCTTGGGGCCTCAAGCCCCTGGGGTCTGCTCCAGGGCTGGAGAAGTGTCATGCTGTTGTGCAATAAACCTGCTTTTGGACCAACTATGGTGTGTGGTTATTGGAGAGGAGTATTGCTTGTGGGGACCATCCTGCATTCAGCAGGATCCTCCTGGGGTGGAGACACTGCACAGTAAAGAGATGGAGAAAGCCTACCCTGTTGCTGCTCCCAAACTACAACTGCGGAGCCACTCAGACCTCCTGAACCAGCAGGTGAGCTACAGCACCGGGGACAACACCCAAGTAGTGGCCAGATGTTCCGGGGAGGGGGGAGGAATATTAGGGCATGTTTAGATTTTATTACAAATTATACTAGCTTTGTCATATATTACTCCTAACAAAATGACAACCAGTTTATCTATCAACAGTCAGGCCGCGCTTATAGTAGCGTCGATGGCAACGGCACACAGCGTGAAAACAAAAGCACGAAGGCAGTCGCTGGTGCCCATAGCGGGTGCAACCACAATGGTGCTACGCAGCGACATGTGCGACCAAAATCGCTGAAGTCAGTGGATTATGTGTTGGTGTGCGCCCGCCGCGTGACGTCAGCATCACGTGAAGCGGTTCAGCCAATAATAGCGAATAGCTCGTATGACGTCAAGGGCCACGCCCCCTGTCGCCCTCCTGCACCAAAGTGCAACGATCGCTATAGCGACATTTGACTTTAGCGGTCGCAAGCATATCGCCGTCGACGCTACTATAAGCACAGCCTAAGTATTGCTTTTCTAGAAAGAGTTGATTTAATATTGCATCAAAGGTTCCCTACATTACTTATCAGTATCAACAACACGTCTGAGTTTTTCCAACATGACAAACTTCTTGGTGACTTCGAATACTTACATATTAAAATGAAGAAAGGGACGATTTTCTTTCGGTTTGATTTTCTCAACCAGCCCATCGTCAAACACAGATGGCCCGTCATCATCACTGTACAATAAATCTTGTTCCATCAGATGACTTGAAAACTCTACATATTAGGAAATAAAGTCACAAAACTACCTTTTAAAAAGCAACCAAATCTGCTAAGGAGACAAGAGTGGCTGCTCATGCAAGAACTTTTGGAGTGAAGGATTATTCATGAATGCTTTTGAAGCGGACATTGACCAATAAGGATTTAATGGTCTACAACATTGTTTTACAAATTGCATTAGGCATCGCAGTCGAGAATAGATCAGCGCCCACGAGTAAGCAGAAACGAAAACTGGCACATAAAATAATTTTGTAAAATTCATATAGATAATACCTGATGTTCCTTTTTTGATTCCTTCAATATGTGGGAAAACCCTATGAAGAGCTCCTAAAATGCTTTGAAGTGTGTTCTGAAGAAGTGGTTGGATTATTGAAGAAAGAGCTTGTCCAGGGGAGACAACTGCCCTCTGTGCTGCTGGCACAGTCTTCTGCATGGCCACCACAAAGTCTCTAGCAGTAATCTTTATTGTAGACACATCCAGCTGTAATTTCTCACTTGTGGTATAAATCTGAGGGTAGCGACGACGCACAGCGCACAAAGCAGCTTCGGCACACACAGACTTTATATCTGCTCCACAGTACCCTGTAGTGAAAACATTTAGTGGAATGTAAACCAAATGCTTACCAATACTGAAAATCCATGCACATGAATGGTGACCCAAGGTGAACCAGTGCTGTATAAAAAGTAGGAGCTCAAGGGGTTTGGTTGGCATATTCAACCAATAATATTTTAGGACCAAAATGTACATTCTACACCCACTGGGATATGTCATGCAAAACTCCCTCAGCACATCATAAAAAACAAGTATTGTATGGATGAAGGTGCTGTATTGGATATTTATACAAGTTGAGCAATGCTAGTTATTCCCTATCGACCCCAAAATCCCCAGTTGATTTTAAGATTGAATAGCCACTTTGGACAATATAGAATAAGACCTTTAACAGAGGCCCTCCATTGCAAGACATTAGTAATTTAATGATCAAGTAAAATTCAGCCTGAATGAGGGCACACAAAAAAGTGGTCACAATTATGGACAATAATTATAGCACTGAGTTTGTCACTCTGCTTTCTCAGCTTTTTTGCCAACCACAAAATTATGAGCAGATATCTTACAGGGAGTTCTAGTGGTAAATTACCTTTGTATAGAAAACTTGCATTGCTTTCTATAAAGAACTTTCCCAAACACCAAATAATTGTTCAGAGAGACTGGGCAAATTTTAAGAACGCAAAAAAATAATTATCGCTTACCAACACACTTTTCAGCCAATTCCTCCAAAAATCTGTCAGACGGCTTTGGATTCCAGTCTTGTGTGTGAATATTGAGAATTTCTTTTCTTGCCTTGCAACAAATACATTGTGTTACAAATCTCTTGTTAGCATTCCCTGTCCTATCCACCGTTTCTCTGCTGAGATAGCTACAACCAATCAGCAAATTATTGGAGGTAATGTCTGCTCCAATAAATTCTAAGAGACTTAGTCTGCGGCCAGGGTGACGTTCCCGTGAGTGCACACCGCTTAGCTGCTTGCAGAGACAAATATGTTTCTGCCGTGTTATGTGAGCGGTTCGCCCGAATAAGGGCAAACCAGCTCCGTGACGTCATGGCCACTCTCTTCCCCCCCTCCCCCGAGCGCCCAACTGGCTGGCCACAAATCCAAGTAAAATGAGCGCCGCCGCACTCAGCGTCACCCTGGCCGCAGCCTTCCCTACAAGCACATGGATAACACAAGATGGTTACATGGAAACATGAATAATTTACACTGTAAGCGCTTTGTGGGGGACTCCTTTTCCTAATGTTACTTATGTCTAAAGCTACATATTCCCAGTAGGTCTCCTATGCTGTAGAATGCTATGTACATGGATGGTGCTATACAAATAAAGATACAATTAGTGCATTTAGGAGGAGTATTTATGATTCAAGCTTGTTATAGAACAGTATCCTTTTATATTGCACTCTAAATAAACCGATTTAATTCATTAGTACCATTACATATACGGAAGCTGACATAATACATTAAAACCCCTGCTACAGGATAACTCTATTCTATTAATTTCAAATCTTGTTAATTTGATATTGTTGCCTTTGTAAGAAAAGTGAACCAATCTAGTTGAATATGGATAACAGATCCGAGTGATACAATTTCACATACACAAACTGATGTTTTAGAATTTATTTTAAACACTAAACTAAATTGTGTAACATATCCCTAAATAAACATGTAGAAGTGCTGTGCATATTGAAACAAAGTGTGTGCATGCGCTATTTATTCTAGTAATAGTTAATGCTCTTTAAACCAATAATGTCCATTATTGTGGATACACAGGTAAAGATTTGCACTATAAACTATTCCCTAACTTGTCTACATTTCAATGTTACTATATTGACAAACTAAATTGCTAATCCCTAGAATACTGTATGAGGAACAAATGTAAGCTATTCCACTTTTTAATGATGCTCAGGCTTCTGTAGGCGCCAGTAGCAGAGACTAGATATGGACTGCACTCTTAACGTCACGCCGGACGTCGCCTAAAAACGTGTTTCATTGACGCCTTTGGTCTGGTGATACCCCGAAGCTCAGAGTGAAACGAGGGTTGAACGAGCGTGACCTGTATCTAGTCTGAGCTGCTGGCGTCTGCATGCTAGACGCAGCAGCATGAGAATCATTAAAAAGAGGGATAATAGGTTGCATTTGTTCCTCATACAGTATGAAATCATTTAAAATGATATCACTCAGATCTGTTATATATTACTCACTTGAATAGATTGGTTCACTTTTCTTACAAGGGCAACCTTACCCAATTAATAGTAAGAGAATACCCGCAGCACTCCTAAGCAGCTGTGACACCAATTAAGGTCAAACAAAAAGCAGTTTAATGCAGTGTGTCAAAAGGCAAAATCACAAACAAGAAAAAAGGAACACAGTCCAAAGTCAAGGGGGGCGGCTACAATGCAACATATTAATCTGTAGGAAGGTGATGCAGGAAGGATCCAAAGATTACCAGCTGCAAGCATCACCATACTATCCATCATGTAAGACGAGTGCGACACCGGTTTCCGTTTTTTGTAATGTTGCCTTTTGGCACGGTGTAGCATTTTGTGTTTGTCCCCTTTTCCCAGTCCTACTGGGTATACCCCTCTCTGGGGGAGTATTAGTCTGGGCAGTTGCCTTACAATAATACCCTGTTTAAGCAGAGCATGCTAATCATATTTATGCTCTCTTTTCATTAAAGTGCTTTTTGTTTGACCGAAATTGATGTCACAGCTGCTTATTAATGCTGCAGGCACTTTTACTTTTGTATGTAGTTAGGGTATATGTGAAGTAGTAGTGCTGACTGACCCTAGATTGTGCTTATCCAATTAATAAAATCTTACATTGATAGAAGGGGGACAAGCGCCGATATAGATAGATCTATCTCTATCTATCTGCTATTAAAAAGTAACCTTTAGACTTATGAAATATGTAAATTGTGGGGGAAAAAAAAAGAATTATATATATATATATATATATATATATATATATATATATATATATATAAAGCAGAAAGTAGCCGTGTTAGTCCAGTTGCGATAGTGCAGAATAAATGAGTTCTTCAGTATTAGGTGATACCTTTTTTATTGGACTAACAATTTATGTCATAGGACAAGCTTTCGAGAGTTCTCCTCTCCTCTTCAGGTCAAGCAATACTGATTTACACAGGAATCAATGCTAAAACAGTGTAGAGAAAAAAAAAAAAAACAGATATTTACTGTAGATAAGGTCGGGTGTTAAGTGTTTGAAGCCAAGGGACAGTGTCAAAGAAAGGTGGGGAAGGGATGCTGGGGGGGGGGGGGGGGAGAGAGAAAGTGTGGATAAGAATAGAGGCAAGCAGGATAATTACAGACAATTTTGGTAGGGTGTGAGAAAACCCATGTCCACATTAAGTCCCTTGGTTTTGGTGTCAAAGAGTCTTATCATTCTGAGCTCAAATGTTTTCCGTTCTTGGGTGCTTTTAAACATTCCATTGAGGATTTTGATTTTTAAATCATTTATGGAATGATCTGGTTGTGAGAAGTGATGTCCCACAGGTGAGCAGTATCTTCCTTCTTCGTGATGGAGTATAGAGTGTCTGTGCATATTCATTCTTCCTTGTAATTTTTGGCTGGTTTCCCCAATGTAGCAACCTTGGTCACATTTGTTGCATTGAATCATATACACTGTATTCGTGGATGCAGAATAAATGAGTTCTTCAGTATTAGGTGATACCTTTTTTATTGGACTAACAATTTATGTTACATTGGGGAAACCAGCCAAAAATTACAAGGAAGAATGAATATGCACAGACACTCTATACTCCATCACGAAGAAGGAAGATACTGCTCACCTGTGGGACATCACTTCTCACAACCAGATCATTCCATAAATGATTTAAAAATCAAAATCCTCAATGGAATGTTTAAAAGCACCCAAGAACGGAAAACATTTGAGCTCAGAATGATAAGACTCTTTGACACCAAAACCAAGGGACTTAATGTGGACATGGGTTTTCTCACACCCTACCAAAATTGTCTGTAATTATCCTGCTTGCCTCTATTCTTATCCACACTTTCTCTCTCTCCCCCCCCCCCCCCCCCCAGCATCCCTTCCCCACCTTTCTTTGACACTGTCCCTTGGCTTCAAACACTTAACACCCGACCTTATCTACAGTAAATATCTGTTTTTTTTTTTTTCTCTACACTGTTTTAGCATTGATTCCTGTGTAAATCAGTATTGCTTGACCTGAAGAAGAGAGGAGAACTCTCGAAAGCTTGTCCTATGACATAAATTGTTAGTCCAATAAAAAAGGTATCACCTAATACTGAAGAACTTATATATATATATATATATATATATATATATATATACACTCAATTTACGTATTTAATAAGTCTAAAGGTTCATTTTCAATAGCAGATATTTGCTTAACGCAACAAACTACAGCAGTTTCTACAGCAAACTAAAATAATAATAATAAAAATAAAAAAAATCGAATAAGGCTAAGTGCAGGTTTCCAAAATTAATCCTATCACGGCATTCAATATACATATATATTTTTAGATACTTACATCTCTGTCTGGTAAACAGAAAAGGAATTCTCTGTCAAAACGCCCAGGTCGCCTCAAAGCCGGATCAATTGAGTCAAGCCTGTTTGTGGCTCCAATCACCACAATCTCCCCTCTGCTGTCCAAACCATCCATGAGAGCCAGCAGCGTGGAAACTATGGAGCTAATAAAAATAAACTCATTTTTAACAGACTCTGGGTATCTATTAAATCAAAATGAGAAAACATTACCAGTATTGAAGTTGAAGCATCTGCAATAAATTGCATCTCCTGTTAGGCCGCGTCCATGTTTAGTGCTTGCGGGCGGAGGCGCGCTTCCACTCGGCACTGAGCCCCTACAGCCGCAATGCGAGCGGCTTTAGTAGGGGCTCGCCTACGCTTCCGCGCGCTTGCAGAAGCGTAGGTCTTAGGAACATTTTAAATTTCCCCGCTTGCCGGCGCGCAGGGCCGGTCACATGAGCAGTTCGCCCAATGAGGGCGAACCAGCTGTGACGTCACTGGCCCGCCCGCCGACACGCCCCCGACGGCGCGCTGTCTAAGGCCAGGGAAAGCCTCCGCACGCCAGCAGGAACCCTGGCCGAGGCCTTAAGTAGAACAGTACAATTAAGGCAATGTTAAATTGAAGTGACCTTGGCTTATGGTCCCAAGGAGAAGGAAATACAAAATAAAAATAGGGGGCACCTGAAAGTTATCTTTATTGTTTTTTGAAAGTTCAAAAACAAAAAACAATGCATGTGCTAAAAAACAAAGTTACCTGTGAATTTGATCTTGCCTGCTCGATCTTACAGGTGCCAAGCCATCTATCTCATCAAAGAAAATAATGGAAGGACGCATCTGATACGCCTAAAAACAGAAGAGCCTGGTTTAGAAGACATTGCTAGATTACAATAAAGAGAGACTGTACCACAACAGAAGATGGAAGTTACCTGGTCAAACAGCAGCCGCAGCTGTCGCTCAGACTCTCCGACCCATTTACTTAGACAGTCTGCTCCCTTCCTCATGAAGAAAGCCACTCTCCTGTCACCCACGCTGCATTCGTTGGCTAGGGCTCTGGCAACCAATGTCTTGCCTGTACCAGGAGGCCCATAGAATAGACAGCCTCTGTTAGAAAAGAGGAAGTCCGTTTACAGAAACAATACACATAGGAAAAAAGCTTTCACGAACCTGCAGCTTTAAAAGGATGAAGTGGATTTTTTTTTTAACGAAAACAAACGCTTAAAGCTGCCGTGAAAAAAAAACGTTTCCATTCAAGTTGCGCATCAATACAATCTGCACACTGACAAGTGATTAGCCAAGTTTCAGCTCTGGGGTTCATTGAAGCTCTGTCAGTGCAGCAGAAGATTAGCCAAGATGCAAAGTTCTGTGTGGAAGATCATATGACCAAGTAGTCACTAGATACAATTGGTGCACTGCTAGAGAGGGCAGGGCTCAAAAGCCAGTTTCAGAAGGGGATGTGACTGTAAATGGTTGCTATAGAAACAAAAATGCTTGTTACATTAGAATACATTAAAAATGTTTTTTTAAATTGTATTGTTTAAAAAATTATACAAGAATCTTCTCATAGAACAGAACTCATTTATTGGGGGAGGGGGGAGAACACATGAAGGATTCTGCTTGAATTGCAGCTTTAAGACAAAGAATTAAAATTTTCCTACAACAGAACTACACAAAGAATTGTGTTGGAAGCAATTCCTTATCCAGACGTAACCTGTATTTTCCGTGTGCAAGCAGAATGTTATTGGCAAAGGGATGCAAAGTAAATGTAACCCATCCTTAATTACATTAAAAAAAACAAAAACCTAGATTTTTCTATAACTATTCAGCAGTATAGAAGATACCTTATAAATCGCCACATTTTTAAATATGGCAACATCATTTCCTGTAAATTTGTTATTAAACTGACCATGCATTTCACATTCTATATGCTTTGAATTATGCATCATAATTTTACTTTTTAACAAAGCATAATATAGCAATGGCACCGGTGTTTCAAATGATACAAAGCCAGCATTGCTCGCAAAATTGTGCAAACAGCTTTAGGTCTACCTCAAGCCTTCTGTTAAATCCCTAACACGAAGACATTTCTGACTTGTCTCAATAAGAACTAGGGTCGTGTTTCCTGTAAAATGTGGTGAAAACTGCAGCTGTAGATTTTAATGTCAGATATTGGAAATACTAGTACAGTGAGGCGAAAATAAAATCCTAATCTCATTGATTCACAAATGTGTAAACTGCATGCTAGGCATTATTATTACATTGAAGATTAGTAATATCTATAATTAAACAACAGAGAGTATTGCAAAGGTTACAAATGCAGAGCGGTGTATTTAAACCCTTAACTTTGCACCCCTGTAGTTTATATTATTGTAAATCAGATCAAAGAGTGAAAGTTCATATAAAATCGCATGCAATAAAATAGATTTTTAAAAGTTAGTATAAAATATACCTTGGAGGTTGTATTTTGAATCTTTCAAAGATCTCAGGGTACAGTAAAGGGAAAACCACCATCTCTTTGAGAGATGCGATGTGCCTAGAAAGTCCTCCAACACTACTGAATCGTACCTATAGGACAAAAAAAGCAATTCAAGCAATAAGGACAAAGTCCTTTTAATGCCCTACCAAATTTCCTTCCGGTTGAAAAAAAGCTCATCTTTTAGAGGTGGAGTCCCATGTAGGAGCAAAATGAATAATAGTCATGTGCAATATTATTATTTATAAAGCCCCAACATATTTCGCAGTGCGGTACAGTGAGGGAATATAAAATGACATAAGACTGACAAGCCAATTAAGGACGAACCAGCACACAGATACAAAACCTGGTCTTGCCCAAAGCATAACGATGCTTTTTTAAAAGTAGATCTTGAGTTTATCCAGACAGCCCAATAAAGACGGCCGTATGTCATTGCATACCTATCTAATGCTCAGACAGTGTGCGCGTGAATAAATGTTAAAGCTTATTTGTGGTGCAAAGCAAATATGTTACATTATACTTGCACATGGAGTCCTCATTGCAAATGTAAACAAAGCAATTTTGTAAACTTTTTTAAATACTTGGACTTTCAAGGGATAACAGACTTAGCTTTAACTATGTAATCATTGTGATAGGGGTAAATGTGACTGCTTTTAATGAAGATCAAGCTTGCCATTAACCCTACCTGTCAGTAATTCATGTGTATGTGTATGTATATACATATATATATTAAGCCTGGCTGGAACCAGGGGTTACTGTTATGTTCAGCTGGAATGTTGCAAAGTTGTCTGTGACCTTTCCAAGTAACTTTTTGCATGTAACTGTTTGTTGTTGAATTTTCACCCACCAATCAGGCTGAGTCATATTGCAAACACCCGGGGGAAGGGAGACCCCTAGGTAGATCAGCTCAGCTTTAGCTGTGAATTTTTTTTTTTTTAGCTGAGGCACCTGGGAAGAAGCTGCGAGTAACTGGGAGAAGCTGCAGTGGACTCTGCAGAAAGAAAGAACAGGGGAAAATCTTTTTGAGGTCCCTGCACCCAAGTTTATAGATTAACCCAGTTAGAAATATTTATTTTTCCAATAAATTAATTTTATAAACGGTTTGTCTGGCGAATTGATCCCCGATTTGATTGTCGCGGGAGACCAGGACTATCATATTATGATCATTAACTCCAAGTTGTCCTACATGGGACAGATAGCACTATAAAAATGGAAAGATAAGTGGACCATGTACGCAATCAAAACTATATAGTAAAGACTTATTATTTTTACAGAGTTTACAATGAACAATCAGACTTACTGATGTATCTATTTGCATTGGATCCACATCAGCTAGGCTTGCTCCAATTTTCATCCGATCTTTGTGAATTCCTTTCAAATCTTCTCTGGGCATATTTAGAGGAAGACACCTTTAAAAACAAGAATTACAAAATTGAGAGACTAATATATACACAGATACTTCCATTTAGTCGAGGATATATTAAGAAACAAGTATAATATCAATTTGCTCTAGAGTGTGAGGCTCGATACAGTGACATGATAAACATTATATGGTTAAATAGCTGTATGACTATAGGTTTCCAATAAGGCAGGGGGGTGCAAACTTTTCAGTCGCGCCCCCCCCCACCTTGTCTCCGGCAGCAAATGAGACCACGTGGTCACGTTACATCATGTTGCCATGTGATCTCGCAAAGTAATTTGCTGCCATGGTGACGCGTCACCCAAAGCCACTGGAGGTAAGGGCAGTTACAGAGGCCTCACGCGATCCCCCGGTATTTAATGAAAACGCGTTGGAGAAGAGCATGGGGCCTGTAATCGCCGTGATCCCCCCCTAGAAAATCTCTTGCGCATCTCTGCAATAAGGCACAAAGACATTTAAATAATTAGATAGTACTTTAACAAAGAATTACCTGCCAATGGCCTTGTTGCGGCTCCGATTCTTACGTCTCTCAAAGTGTTGTTCATCATCAGAGGAGGATGATGACGATGACGATGACGACGACGTGGAATCACTACTGTGGATAGCATGTCTCCTCCTAAAGGTGAAGCAAAACAAAGTTACCTTACGTGTAAAAAGCCATTGTTATTGTAAACAGCCAGTCGCCTGGACGGACATGCGGTTCATACAAAGGTAACAACTGTAGCCTAAAAATGGTCAAATTGCACAGGACATATCAAGCTGCTGACCAGCACAGAGTGGCTTAAACAAATAGGAGAGTCAAATAAATTCAGATAGAAGAAAGTTCAACATCAATGTCTGCCATTTGCTGTACTGAGAGAGTCTGGTTCTCTAGTGACAGACTATGGATACATGCATAAGAAAATCGAACACGTTACTATACGTGCAGGTGTTATTCATATGTAGTTTGAGGGAAATTTGACAGATGTTAAACATTTGCGCAAAATTGAGGGATTAAAAAATAAATAAACTCACGTTCAAGCAGCAGTCCAAGCTGCCCTTTATTTTTTTAATTATAATTTTTCCCTTTAATATGTGCAGTAATACAATCCACACAATGATAATTAGAAAAGTTGCAGATCGATCAGCGAATATTTGGCTCGGGGGTTCACTAAATGGCTGTCAGTGCTGCAGAAGAAGACCCAAGATGCAAAGTTCTGTGGGGAAGATCATGTGACTAGGCAGTCACTAGATACAATTGGTGCACTGCTAAAGAGAGGCAGGGCTCAAAAAGTGGTATGTCAGAGCCGGTTTCAGAAGAGGAAGAATTTGTAAATTGTTGCTATAAAAACAAAAAAATTCTTGTTACATAATATATTAAAAATGCCTTTGAGTGTTTTTTTTTTTTTTAAATGCTACAAGTATTTTTTCATAGTACAGAACTGATGTATTAAAAAAACACACGTAAAATATTGCTTGGTCTGCAGCTTTAAGACGATTAATAGATGTACATCCATGTGCACGCACAATATTTACAGACCTGTTCAGGCGCCTCTTGCAGTAGGGACTTCTTGGACCAGCTGAACCAAAGCGATATCTTCTTCTCACAGGAGAGGCTGGGCTGGTGTAAAACAGATCTGGCTTTTTATGGTGCCTGGGTTCTATTTGAAACATGTAATAGTTGGTTAAGGCAACCGATTCAAGATTGCAATAGAAGATTACAGGCACAAGCAGAATGCGCTCAGAAAATAAGTGCAGTATACAGCCCACACTCATGTTGCTTGAATGAATGTTCAAAATTACATGCCTTGGCAAAGGCCATTTTGAGATACTTTGAATACTTGGCTACTTAATTTGTTATGCAACAAAATTTTATTTATGAAGTGTACTATTTTGCCTCGTTTGAAAAAAAAAAAAAAAAATGAGACAGAGTGACAGTAAGGCCGAGTCCCCAGTCTTCACTTTGGCACGCGCGCCCGGCGGGGGGGCGGCACCGCGATCTGGGGGGAGAGGAAAGGTTTGCGATGGGAGGGGGCGTGGCTGTGGGTTTGCGCCTCCGTCGCAGATGTTGAGTTTAAATTCTCCTGCCTCCCTGAAATCCTGTCGCGCACCGCTGGGGAAAGGTGCGCGACAAGGTAGGGACTGGGACCGGCCGGACTGGGGGGGCGGGGCTTGATAGCACAGCGCATGCCGAGCCGTGCGCTGTGGCAGTGACTGGGACCACAGCATAACTTACATGCAATTTGTATGGAACTTCCGCAAATAAGTGCAAATTCTCTAAATCACTTCCACTAGTAAAATTGGACAAGGATCATGATTTTCTAAATATTAGCAGTGCACTTTGAAAAGCTTGCAAGATACACAAGGATTTTAGAAAACAACCCGACCCAGGGGGTCCCTCGGAGCAGAATTAGAGTTTATGGTCTTTTGATAAAATAAAAAAGTGAAGTTCTAATATTGTTGGTAAGACAGAGCATGCATGTTAAGGAGAGATTCATTTTTCTTTAAAAAGGCTAGAAAACTGCATTCAAAGTAGGAGTAGCTTGGTAGGGAGAACATAGATTCTAAACGCAGTCTAGTGCTTCGAAGGCAAAGTATTGACGCTCCTTGTGACCTTTAACAAGTCATTTCTGTGTCTCGGGCAGACATACAAAAAAAAGGGGGGGGATGGGGGGGAATTGTAAGCTCATTGGGGCACAATTTATTGAGACTGCAAAAGTCTATGTAAAATGTTGCATATTCGGCTACATATATATTTAACACAACACATTTATATTAATGATACCTTCTAGCGGAGCCTGATAGCGCACAACTGCTTTTCTCTGTCGTAATTCATAACGTTTTTGGTTATCTTCCTCACCATCCTCCTCTTCTTCCTCCTCCTCCTCCTCTTGGTCTTCACCTTCCTCAGAAGCTTCTATTAAATTACAGTATAACCACTTTATAACAGCAGAATTACTTTGTTACATATAACAAACAGATGTTAAAGAATCTGCACAATAGCTCCCGTGTAATTAAAATATAGTTGGGCTGACTACAACAGTGACATTTTTATTTTATTTTAAAGCTGCACATGTCCCATGTTAAGACATAAAAAATGCTGTTTACATACACATCAGAAGAGTGTATTTATCTAAAAAATAAAAATGTATAAACCAGCTAAGTTAGGTAGGCCTGAACATAAAATACTCAAACCCTGATGTGGAATATTGATACCAAAACTCCTAATAAAACAAGTGCATAGCAGATCTGCATCATTGATACATTTTAACAAGCTTGCATGGCCTGTACTTGCCGAATAAGTGATACCACACCAGCAATTACATTTTAAAACCTTGGCAACCTTTAGGTCACAGTAAGATTATTTTCTGGTAGAGCACTATGTAACCAAACACCAGTGTCAGTAGGCCTTACTTCAACATTTGGTAAAATATGTAATCATCACGTTACTGAAAACATCACAAAATAAGATGCTGTAAAACTGCTCACCCTCGCTTTCCTCTTGATTATCTGTTGTTTCTTCGTCAAGTGTTTGGACTTCACGTGTTCGCTTCACCCGAGAATACATATCAATATTCTCCTAAAAAATAAATAAATAATAATTAAGACACGTCATACTAATGTTACGTTTCCTTAAATGGCGTGCAAGTTATTTCAGACCAATTTCATGTTTTTTCTTCCAGAAGCAACCCCCAAGTTAACGTAGATCACACGCAGTCCCTAAAGACCAAACGCAGTCCCTAAAGACCACACGCAGTCCCTAAAGACCACACGCAGTCCCTAAAGACCACACGCAGTCCCTAAAGACCACACGCAGTCCCTAAAGAGACTGTACAGTTTAACCCAGAGAGCTTTGGTTCCTGAAGTACAAGGAGAAAAAAAGCTGCATGGAATTATATCTGGAATCAGTGCATCACCTGACTCCAGGGCAATTAAGATTAGGGAGAGGTGGGCCAGGAAACGGGTCCCGACAATTCTAAACACGCAAAGCAGCGTGTATTGATCAGTCAGTCAACGGACCGCAAGATAGAGAATATGGGAACTAGAATAAAAATTACCTTAATTTTTAAGGTGTGCAAACAATACCAAGACAACATTGAGGGATTTAAAGTAGCACTCTAGGTTGCAGTTTGTTTTATAGAATTTAAGCAGTGGGTCTTCGGAGCTGATACAAGGAAAAAGGGAGCACCAAATTGTGTTGAAGTGTAAACTTAAAGTCTTGAAGAGACTTATAAATATAAAGTGATGGTGTTCACAATAATATAAAGAGCACCCAGGTTAAATAAGTTACAAATCGGTGACTGTAAACAATATAAATAACCTCATACAACAATGTAAGAGTCTGCTGCTGATCAGTGAAGATGGCTCAACATCTTGGATGACATGTAGAAAAAGAAAAGACAGCGCACAACTCAGCGTAAAATGTAAATTATATTGTGAAATATAAAAAAAGGGTGGTATTAAATGCACGTACAGAAATTCCAATAATTAAAACAGGGCATATTTGGGGTCCATATTACCACTGCATACAACTGGCCACAGTACAAGCAGCCACCGTCGTCGCTTGAGTCTCAGCCAGGTAGGTGAGGGCATCCTGTGCGCTGTCTTCTTTTTCTACAGGTCTTCTGAACTGTTAATTTCAGCTCCAGAGACCCCCAGCTTCCCGAGAAACTTCCCTCCTAGGGGATGCCAGTGGTTCTGCAGGTAGCAGCTTCGACGCAGCTTGTTGGGGGTAAGAATGGCGGCTTTAAAAAAAGAAGTCCCAGGTCACATGGGCCAATAGGAAACGGACGTCATCACATGCGACTTCCTTTTGGCCCACGTGATGAGGGACCTTTAAACATGAAGGAGATACCGGCACTCCCTATGGAGGTAAGTATCTCAGGAAGCACGGGGTCCCCAGAGCTGAAATCATCAGTTCAGCCCCAGGGACACCCTGCTCCAATCCTATAACTAAAAAAGAAAACAAACTGCAGTCGGAAGTGCTGCTTTATTAGCACTTTTGTAGATGGCAACCATCACCAAGACTTAACCAATTAAACCTAACACTTCAACTAATTGCAACCGATCTCGGGTGTGGCTGAACTATATGGCATTGGGGTATGTACTAATTCACCTTTGAACCTTCCTTTAATAAACCCAGGTGTAAGATGATAATTCTGCTATCATTTTACATATCCATCCATCCAATACTTTATCCAAAACTCCATAAGAGAATGCCCTTGAAAGCAAATTTACTTCTTCAGTGTCATTGAAAACGCCTGGCTCGTCAAGCTCTCTCAGACGGCGCCGACGCATTTTCTTCATGTGGTCCATTTTTTGCAGAACAGCTTCAGCGGTGCTGGAAAAAAAATATACGTTTTGAAGTTGAAACGAGGATTGCATTGCAGTTGACAATTGGCATATTTTAAATGCTTGAAACTAGAGCAGGAGTGGCCAACTTCAATCCTCAAGGGCCACCAACAGGTCAGGTTTTCAGGATACCACTGCTTCAGCATAGATGGCCCAATCAAAATGAGCCGCATGAAAACCGGACCTGTGGGGTTCGTGAACCTTGAGGACTGAAGTTGGCCACCCCTTGACTAGAATTAAATAAAAAGGATGGTCCAATCAAATATAAGCTCTCCACTAGCAATTGAATCAGGGGACAGAGGATACAATATGACAATACATTAAAAAAAACTTGTATACACAAGTTTATTTACCAACAAGCAGATTCACACATTTAAAGATGCAGTCCCACGAAACAGGATTTTTGTTTTTGATGGTGTCAATCTCCCATACAGGGGAAGCCCCTTCTAGTACAAAAGTGTACAGGCGTACCCCGCATTAACGTACGCAATGGGTCCAGAGCATGTATGTAAAGCGAAAATGTACTTAAAGTGAAGCACTACCCTTTTTCCACTTAGCGATGCATGTACTGTACTGCAATCGTCATATTTGTGAATAAATGATGTAAATAACGCATTTGTAACAGGCTCTATAGTCTCCCCACCTGCGCAAAGCTTCGGTAGAGCTAGGGAGCTGGTATTGCTGTTCAGGACGTGCTGACCGGTGCATGCGTGAGCTGCTGTTTGCCTATTGACCGATATGTCCTTACTTGCAAGTGTACTTAAAGTGAGTGTCCTTAAACTGGGGTATGCATGTACTGTGTACTAATGACAGCAATATATTTAAGTGGATGACACCGTTTACGAAAATCCAACACCTAATCTAAACAAGGTGAGCGGAGATAGGTTTGATTTCATGACTGCTCCCTTTTGTTTGAGGTCACGGTTTTCAAGCAGTTTGCACAGGCAATTTTCCCCTCTCTCCCTCCTCCCCTATTTAACTGTTGGTCTGATAAGAAAGACTGTGGTATATGGGTCAAGGAAACAATTTGACCAGCTATTTTAGCAAGCCAGGAGAAATTGCACTTTTAAAATGTCTATTTTCAACCTTTTAAAAATGAATGTTTCCCTTTTCTTTGGATCCAGAGTTAAAACATATCACAGCTACTTGTGTGCGCGCGCGCTTATCTGCTGCACTTAATCTATTAAACGCGCCACTGCCCTGATTGTTTGCAGACAGACAACCCTTTTAAGCAAGAACAAAATAAATATTTTTCTATAGGCACTGGGTCACAAAATTTAGCATATAAAAAAAAGGAGAAAATTGAAAGCAAATAAAGTTTATGATTAAAGTCAGAATGGAGCAGAAAACATTAACAAAACATGCCTGCATTGGAACAAAAGTAGAAATATGGTGCTAGTCTGGTTTGACAACACAAAACACCAGGGGGGAAGGGGGAGGAGGAAGGGGGAAATACGTCAAATTATATCAGTTTAAACAAAAGGCAAAAAATGTATTTTATACGTATTTGTGCGGATGGGGTGCTACCTGGGAACTATTAAAGCACAGTTACAGAAAGCTATTTCCCATATGATGCGCTCAAGAACCTCCACTACATGAAAATAAACTGTTAATTATTCATTAGAATAAAATCAATTGAGAACCAAAATGATATTACAAACGATTTGAGCAGCGACTGTGACCAACATGATAGTCACACGCATAGGGGAAGAATATAGCAGTGTCTGAGTCACATTATAACCACTAGAGTGCTAATCAGAAGGTCCTTAGAAGTTCTTCGAACGAAACGCGCATCGGGTATCGGTCATGTCAGATGTGCTGTCACGAGCGTGATTGAGAAACATGTCTCGCAGTGGGTTAATTTTGAGTCTAGTTACTAGCAGTTATAGAAGGACAGCTTAATATCTATATCATAGCACTGGTTAATATACATATATACAAACGGATAAACGGCATACCAACAGTGAAGCAGCTATAGTATTACTAAACTCTGTGTAGTACATAGATCCAGTAAAAGAAATATCCATTGAGAGTGTTGTGGTCTGTGTATACACTCCATGGGAGAACTCTTTGTAATTTAGCACTTATTTATGTTCATTGTATTCTCACACTAATCACTTATTTACCATCACAGTTTACTTGATTGTTCATTACTGTATATCCCTCCGAGGACCTTTTGTTTGAACTGCTCCCCTCTGCACAGGACCAGCGTGCTAAGGGTTAACATGTGCTTGTTCTTTGTTGAATCGGCAACCCCACCCACTGGAATGTTAATGAGCCAAGGGGACAAAGAAAAGATCTTTTTGTTCACAGACGCACCAGATTCAACCTCACCCACCCAGCGTACATCTGCGTTGCTCCAAAGGCGTGAGCCGTTTGCTGCCGTTCGCTGATGTTAGTTGATGTTAAAGTGATGTTGAAGCTGCTCTATTTCTATCTGAAACACATAAGCCCTTTATCCCCTGTTCCCAATTTTCCAACTTTATCTGTCCATGAAATGTCTATGAATTACCTGTATAACCCTGTTCTTTTATCGTAACCATGTATTTTTTATAACTCTGTGCCCAGGACATACTTGAAAACGAGAGGTATCTCTCAATGTATTACTTCCTGGTAAAACATTTTTATAAATAAAAATAAATAAATAAAAAATTAGCACAATAGCACCCTAGGGATTATATTGTGACTCACACCCTATGCTCTGGACACTATCATGTTAGTCATAGTCGCTGCTCAAGTAGTTTGTAATATATTTTATTTTGGTTCTCAAAATCGATTTTATGCTAAAAAAAAATAATTAAAAGTTATATTTTATTTTCATCTAGTGGAGGGTCTTGAGTGCATCATATGGAACCCCTTTCTGGAAGTGCTTTTTGCACGTAAGAGAAAGGGAAGATTGATAGAAGGGAAGGGGTAAGGGGAGGAGAAAGTAACTCTCGCGTCAGACCAGAATGCAATGTATTGAAAGTAATAACAAAGGTGCAAAAGGGGATAAAGGGTAATTGAGAACTAGGAAACAAGAACACCCCTTTGAAAGCACTCATTGTAGTGATATGTAATGATGAATCAAGTTAATAAGCAATACTTTATTATTAATATATAAAATAAATGGTTAAATGATCGAACAATAAACAACTAACATTGGTGACAGGACATATAAAACAGACTAAGGTGCTCTATACAAAAACTGAGACGTTGGGGAGATTCATTACATCCAATTGCTAGTTAGCAATGAAATGACTCACAAATAGTGAGGAAAAGACCCCTAAGTCCAGCAATGAAAATGGTTAAAAGCCTGTACATTCTGAACAGGTAACAGAGAACTAACCATAGGGATAATTACAAATATAGAACATATGAAAGTTCCTACACAAATACACAGATAATGTGGATGAGTCAATAAATAGTGTGTCAAATAACACAATCAATATCGCCAAGATGCAACAGCTCATATAAGAGTACCTGAGATGCTAGAAGTAGAGTAGCGACAGGGGAATAAATCTCGTAGTTGATACAGATATATTCCAAAAACTGATAAATGAAGTGCATTAAAGCCCACAAAATGTGTTAAATGGCTGAGGCACGAATCTGGTCCGTATCAAGTTATAGCCTCCTAGTTAATACAAAGTCAAAATGCAATATCATTATCCTAAAGGTAGCTAATGGCAATAAAGAATCTGTGGCGAGGAAACAGACATATAAACATAGAGGGTGAAACCGCAAGTGTATCACACACACTTAATGTTTATATGTATGTTTCCTCACCACAGATTCTTTATTGCCATTATCTACCTTTAGGATAATGATATTGCATTTTGACTTTGTATTAACTAGGAGGCTATAACTTGATACGGACCAGATCCGTGCCTCAGCCATTTAACACATTTTGTGGGCTCTAATGCACTTCATTTATTAGTTTTTGGAATATCTCTGTATCTGTATCAACTAGGAGATTTATTCCCCTGTCGCTACTCTACTTCTAGCATCTCAGGTGCTCTTACATGAGCTGTTGCATTTTGGCGATATTGTGTTATTTGACAATATTTATTGACTCATCCACATTATCTGTGTATTTGTGTAGGAACTTTTATATGTTATATATTTGTAATTATCCCTATGGTTAGTCCTCTGTTACTTGTTCAGAATGTACAGGCTTTTAACCATTTTATTGCTAACTATCAATTGGATGTAATGAATCTCCCCTACGTCTCAGTTTTTGTATAGAGCACCTTAGTCTGTTTTATATGTCCTGTCACCAATGTTAGTTGTTTATTGTTCGGTCATTTAACCATTTATTTTATATATTAATAATAAAGTATTGCTTATTAACTTAATTCATCATTACACATCACCACAATGAGTGCTTTCAAAAGGGTGTTCTTGTTTCCTAGTTCTTAAGAGAAAGGGAAGGAAAACATCTTAAAATAAATCCCTTCAACAATATACAGTAGTTTCAAGAAATTAATAGAGGGCAAAAAGTCACACACATACTTTGTAATTAGCTTGTCAAACAGCACCGACTGATTTTTGGTACTGTAACTGTTTCTCCTGATTCTGCAACTTCTGCGAACCTCAACATCACCATTTTCTTCATGAACACTGGCCTTGTCGGAACTTCTTGTTCTCTTCAATGACCCGCTACCTGACGCTTCCAATTCACCTGGAAACAACAACACAGGTTATTTTATGCAGCATTTTACTTAAACAGTGTTGATTATTCAAAGAAACTAGGAATGATTTTATTTCATGGTTACCATGCTAGATGCTCTCCACTCATAAGATTAGTTATTTGTAGCAAATTTGACAAGTTACAAGGAGCAAATGAAAAATAAAGACAATATCTTGCTGATTCATTTGATTCTAAATTGGCCTCAGTGGTTACTGCTTTTAGCAGCTTCACATAAAATTAAAGGCATAAATGAAAGAAATTTAGTGCAGGATAAGGAGTACTAAATAATAAACAAAGCAAGTGTCACCAGCAGTCGTTAAAGGACGCCATGAAACAAAATACCTTGCATTTTATTAGCTGCTTGGTCAAGGATGGATTAAAATAAAAAATACATATCTTCCAACAACATGGATGTTCAAAGCACGAGAAGCTTATGAAAGGTTTTCAAGCCAAAAAGTTTAGTATTGTAGTGTGCAATGCAATAAAAAGAACTAAAAACTAAAGATAACAATCAGAAGTATGTTCCGCCACAAAACATTCAGTACATATTATCTATTTAAGCTTTTAAGTAATGTAAAGATAGGTTAAATCTTGATTTGTGCCCAAAGTTCATTTGCAATTTCCATAGAATCCCAGCTAGACGTGTGTGGGACACGGACCTTATGTAACAAGAGTAGTCACTGAGGATTTTTCATTAACTTAACTCAAAGTATTAGCTGAGCCTAACGGCATACCTGTGAAGACATTTTTTTTAACCTAACCTGGTAGGAAAAAAAAATAACTGAGCTTTAAACCAGCGACTTCAGAAACATGTATTACCTTCTTTACAGTCTCCATTCGTCCTGGCATCCGCCTGAAGTTTAGCCAGCCTCCTGAACAGGAGACAAAAAAAAAGCAGGGTATTTAATTGCTTTGGATTGCTACGACGAGTACCTAGGCACACCTTCCATGTGAGCCAAACATGAAAATAAACAATACTTATACTTTTAAGGTAAAAGTAACTTATAATAGTCAGCAGCTTCAGTGGAAAAACTAAAAATTAGCATGACCAAGGAAATGGAGATTAAAAACAAATCAAGTTTAAACTGGCCATACATACAGTACACTAAGTATTTGATAAGCACTCAATGTAATACAGAACACAAAATGATGAAAGTTCTGCTAACAAGCTAGGTTTTCATGTCCATTTATGCATTAAATACACACAAACTACCTGGTAAAGCGTTTTCCTTCAATATTATTCACGCTCGTCATTTCAGTGGTTTTGTCCATGCTGGAATCGGAATAGTTTTGAGTGATTCCTGGCTTTCTCTTATCTAAAGATCGGAGAGCATGCCCACCATGGCCTTCTTCCTTATCTGAAAAATGACCCTAAAAAAGGAGAGAGAAAAAATACTTCCATGAATGATATACCAATGCACTAGACTAGGGGTCTCCAAAGGGTTCAGATCAGAAAACATTTAGAAGGGCAACAAGCTTATGGCTTTGCCCATTACTATATTTAAAACACTGTGTGAGCATTTATAAAACACAGCTACCATATATATTTAAATTTACCTTAACTTACAAGTGAGTTCCAGTGTGAAAAACTGCACTTAACTGCCTAAGTAAGACCCTTCACAGACCACAATTGGCTCACTGCGCCCCAGTTGAAGAGCTCTGCTCTAGATCATTACCTTTGTTATCAGTATGTATGTAGTGCGTTTGCGGTCAGAAGAAATAAATATATATTTTGTCCAGGAGAAACAATATGACAACGTGGGTCAACCTCTCTCTGGCAACCAATAGAAAGTTGTGACCGGACATTTCAGCTTCCGATTGGCGGTCTAGGACGTTTGGCCGTGACCAAAAAGCCACCAGGGACAAGACGCCACTAGGATATTTTGCCGCGCGCACTTGCTCACTCCGATAAGTGCATGTTTAAATGTCCCATGCGGGACTATTACACTGTCTAGACCAGCTGCACTATCTTTAAATGTCCCGAGCGGGACATTTAAAGGTGGAGCGTCGGAGCGGACTGTCTAGGCAGTATAGCGGACCCGCACGGGACATTTAAACATTCACTTATCAGACCTAGCTTGTTGGTGTGGGAGGTCGGGTGCAGCAGACTGGGTGGGTCAGGTGCACGGCGGACATCAGAGCAAAATGTCCAGCGTTGACATGTTCCGGCATTGGAACACCAGCAGCGTTTTGGTCACAGTCAAACATCCCAGTTCACAGATTGGGTGACCCCACAGGCAACTTTATTTTTCCTTAAATGTGGTGGCGAAAGTAAAAATGTAATACCCATGTTGTTCCCCAATCCATTGCAAGGAAACCAAGACATGTTTTTGTAATCCACTTATGAATCGCATAAATAAACCAAATGCACATATGCTTGCTAATAAATTTGGGAATCACCCAAAGCAGGTCTGTCAGATTGCAGGAGGCGACTGTTTACAAATATTGCTCTGGTTCTTAAACAGGAAGTATTAAGACTTGTCGATCACCTCTATTGGGAATCCCTCATTGTAACCAGCACTCACATCAGTATGAAAATACAGAATTGTTTACTCCACACGTGAACCACAGAGAGAAAAAAAAAAAGGTTTATTAGCAAAGGCACCAAGCTTGGAATGAAAAAGCATCTCAAGCTCATTCACAACTCTGTATATACATACATGGGCAGGTCACGTTATCTCCTGCATATCCGGCTCAGAAAAGGACATGTACGAAACGACGCTCAGTGACTAATTGCGTTGGGAAGCTTGCTGATGCCATCATGTTAACATGGGAACGTTGAGGTCGCGATCTTGATTTGGGTCTTACACACAGGATGCTCATACCCTCTTAGGCCTCGGTCCCGCTGCGCTCGTTGGCGCGGGCGGCAATGTAGCGAGTTCCCCACCAGCAGGGGAATCCTCGCGAGCCGGTCCCGGTCCCCCCTGGCTGCACAGCTGACTACACGCTGTGGCGCGTCAGCCGCTGGAGACACCAGAGAATGGTGTTTCCTAGCGTTGACGCGTGACGTGTGTGGCTGTGAGCCAATGGGGAGGGGAGGCTTCGGGAGGAGGAGAGGCTTCGGGCAGCGGGGAGGAGTGTGGAGTGAAAGCAGGTGAGTGCCTGTCTGTGTGTGTGTCTGAGTGCGCGCGTGCGTGTCTGTGTGTGCCCGAGTGCGTGAGTGCCTGCCTCTGTCTGTGTGTGTGTGTATGAGTGCGTGAGTGCCTGCCTGTGTGTGCGCGCGTGTGTGTATGAGTGCGTGAGTGCCTGCCTGTGTGTGTGTGTATGAATGAGTGCCTGCGTGTGTGTGTTTAAACTTACTTTCCAGCTCCAGCCCAAGTCCGTGGAGGGAGGGGGGGGGGGGGAGTAGCGGGTCCCTCCGCTCAAGCCACGCCCCCCCTCCCTGTCAAACCGCCCACCACCCGCTCCCTACAGACCGCATATCGCGGTCTGTGTATCTCAGCGCACCGCCTGTCAGCAGTGCGGGTGCGCTGACTCTGGGAGCGGGGCCTTAGCCTAAGGCCTGGACCCCGCTGGCAACTGCAGCGCCCGCTGTGGCGGACGCTGCAGGGACGAGAGCCCTCCCCTCAATGGCGCCGGGCCCGCTGCGAGGGGGGGCCGCAGCGCTGTGGCAAGAGTTGCTCCTACTCTCAATAGAATTGAGAGCAGGACTCGCGACGGAGCGCTAAGCCACGCCCCCGGCGGTTCAGCTAATGAGGGCGAACCTGCCAGGTGACGTCCCGGCCGTGCCCCTCCCGCGTCACGCCCCCCTGTCCTTTGGTCTGCAGCGTCCTGCAGACCGGGGGAATCGGCTGCACGCGCCGCCAGTCTCGCGGGCACGCGTGCAGCGGAGTTTACCGGGGCCTTAGCATAGACGCAAGAGTGTGGAACTACGCTGATCTGACAACACGAGGAAGGACCCCTCCCTGTTTGAACTACGAAGTAGAAGAGCAATCATAGAAATAAATGGCACACCACTGTTAAAAAAGACATGCAAGTATAATTCTGCTTCTGGTGCTTACCTCCCAATGGTCCTGGCGTCTCAAGGCTGGACCTGATAATGGCACAAAAATGAAGGAAAGGAGGAGCACACAGGAGTCTTGATTTGAGTTTTGAAAAACTTCAATAAGGTGTTCCCAGCATCAGAGCTTTAGTACAGATAACGTTTCAGGACTAATGTGTCCCTTCCTCAGACCCAACAGGAAGGGACACATTAGTACTGAAACGTTGTCTGTACTAAAGCTCTGATGCTGGGAACACTTTATTGAAGTTTTTCAAAACTCAAATCAAGTCTCTTGTGTGCTCCTCCTTTCCTTCATTTTTGTGCCTGTTTGAACTACAACATATGTATCTGGCCAGTGACTGAGATTAATTTCTCACTAAGCGCATTGACACTCCAATCTTGCGAGCATCTATTGTATGCTTGGTCTGCAATAAATAGTTTATATCTATTTACCCTATGAAACGTGAACTTTTAGATTTGCGAATTGGACGTGGGTTATCCTATAAGAAGCTGCCCAAGTCTCCAACTATTAAAAAAAATTAAAAAAAACTTCAAACACCACCAATTTCTACCAAGGACTTTGTCTGTCATGTTCATTGGACTTGGATGTCCTATCACTGGTCTTATACCAACTATTTTTTTCACTTATTTTAGATGTATAACATTTAGATTTTTTTGTATACTGTATATTTACACTATCATTTTAAACTGTTATTTCACCATTCCATTTAGTTATTGAATTATAGCAATATACTGCCCTGAAGAGCTTACAATTCAATCGGTAAGTAGGAAGAATGTACCGAGACAGTAGGAAGGTGTTCTGGTAAGTGCCCCTGCAAGGGGCCACGGTCAGTGTATACGGTGTATAGTATCAGCCACAGAGCTACTCATATGTTTTGTTATGGAGGAGGGTTTTTAAATGGGTCTTAAAGGCGGAGAGAGGGTGGGTGTGAATGTATATCTATCGAGATATATCTAGATATAGAGATATCAATATCTAGATGACACACACGGTTGATATTTTTTTTACTAAAGAAGTCGAGACAATTTAAAGCAGCGGTGCTCAAACTGGGTGGCGCGACCCCCAGGGGGGAGGGAGATTTTGCTGGGGGGGTGGGGGGGCACGGGCAGTTGCATAGGCCCCGTGCTCTTTCCCCATGCATTTAAATTAAAGAAGGGGATCACGTGAGGCCCCTGCAACTATTTACTTATCTTGCTTCAGCCGGCTTGTGTTGCGCCGCAGCGCCATGTGACGTCACACGCGTCAAATGACACAGTGGGTCACATGACCCCGCAGCGTCCTCTGACACGGATGAAGGTAGGCGGGGTGGGGGGCGCAGCACTAAACGTTTGTTATGTGTGATACTGAAATCTACGTGTGACCTACTTAGTGATTCCAAACTGATAATAGTGATAATGTGATATCAAAATAAAAGTGGAACTCAAGAAACAGTGTCAACTTGCTGAGTGACTGTCTCCTAAATGAGGAGCATCGGAAAAGTTCACAATTAGGAGGAGTGTGTACTACAGTACAAGCCTTGATTGGAAACTGGCAGCCTAAGGCAAGGGGGCGCAAACTTTTCCCCGTGCGCACCCCTGCCTGCTCTCCTCGGCGCCTAGCGTGCCCTGAACCGGCGTCAAATGGCGTGTGTGGTCATGGTATGTCGCCATGGTAAAGTGACACAACCTCACAGCGTCATTTGACGCCGGGTTACCAGGACAACGCGCCACTTGAAGGTAAGTGTATTACAGAGGCCTCACGCAGTTCCCCGGCATTTAATCTAAATGCCTGGGTGGAGAGCACGAGACCTCTATAACTGCCGTGCCCCACCAGAAAATCTAGCGCCCACCCATGGGGGGCCGCTTCCCAGTTTGCGCACAGCTGGCCTAAGGGACAAGGACAGGTCTTTCCAAAACCTGTCAATACTGACATAGAAGAAAAATATTCAAGTCCCTGACGCAATGAAAACTGTAACAATTACCATACCAGTCCCAAGATATGGTATGAAAACCAGTCCTGTTAATCAAGGGGATATCCAGATGATGGCATATGGTATATACTCCGTAAACGACACGGCTTCAACTTTTATAAGTTAAGGAGCGATGCGTTGTGGAGGCCAGCGGCAGGAAGTTCAATACATCTCTAGTGATTCCGTGCCATTGATCTCGATTTAGGGCGGCTTTTTAGGCTTTGGCTACTGTGAGGTGGAGCGGTTTGAGATCTTGCGCCACCTGGTTCGACCACTTCTTTGGAGCATTTCAGTCCACTTTCCAGCCTATGGGTCGTGTGGTGTTGGGGGACTAGTATGGTAGTCTGGTGATGTCCATACGGCAGACGTGGCCAAACCACCTAAGTCTTTGTCACTTAATGTACTGGTCGAATGTGGATTGGTTGGCAGGCTAACCATACATCTTCATTTTTCATTTATGTTACATACTCCATATTACGCTTCGAGACCGATGGAAAAATTAAGATGTACAGATGGTGATTCTGTGAAGAAAATCAAGAGACAGACGGACCATTGTGCAGTATTCCTCCACACTGTACAATACAATTGCCTACTTACAGCAATCTGCTAGGTCAAAAGCAGAAAGTGTGGTCTTTGAATGCCTCTGACTGTGTTTGCCTAACAGCTGGATCCTCTGATCTCCCAAAGGTAAGTTCTACCCATAAAAAGTACATAGTACAATTTAAAACATTAATTTTGTGCAGAGACCAAAATTACACTTGCTGTTTTTGGTTACAGTAGGCTGCACTACACGAAAATGCCGTCTGTAGCTTGTGTCGGTGTCTCACTCCTCTCCTGATCTCGTGGCTCCACTCAACACCTCCCCTGATGACATCACTGCTAGAGCGTCAGCTCCGGTCTCAACGTATACGGACAGTGAAAGCTCCACCCTACTAGTTTTGTGACATGCTTTGTCACTTTCTCAGGTGTAACGTCACTGCCTAGCTATTAGGGGGAAGCTTTTCACCGTCCGTGTACGTTGAGACCAGAGCTGGCACTCTAGCAGTGACGTCATCGGGGGAGGTGTCGAGTGGAGCCGCGGCTGCGAGATAAGGAGAGGAGTGAGACACCGACCCCAGCTGCTAGACACCGCTCTAAGGCCTCGGCCATGTTCCCTGCTTGCTGCCGGAAGCGCGCTGGGGCGCGCTCCCGCTCAGCACTGAGCCCCTACAGCCGCAATTAGAGCGGCTTTAGTAGGGGCTCACCTGCGCTTCCGCAAGCGCACGGAAGCGTAGGTCTTTAGGGAATTTAAAATTCCCCTGCTTGCCGGCGCGACAGGCCGGTCACGTGAGCGGTTCTCCCAGCTCCGTGGCGTCACTGGCCCGCCCCCGGCCAGTGACGAGCCCGCCCCCTGACAGCACGTGCGGTAAGCAACCGCAAGGCCAGGGAAAGCAACCGCAAGGCCAGGGAAAGCACCCGCTTTCCCTGAGCCTCAGCACGCCAGCAGGGAGCCTGGCCGAGGCCTAAGGCCCCGGTAACTCAGCTGCAACGCGCGCCCGCGAGATTGGCGGCACGTGCAGCCGATTACCTGGTCTGCAGGGAGCTGCAGGAAGAGAGGGGGGGGCGTGCTGAACCGCCGGGGGGCGTGCCGTATCACTCTCGCCTCAGCGCTGCGGCCCCCCCCTCGCAGCGGGCCCGGCGCCATTGAGGGGAGGGCTCTCGTTCCTGCAGCGTCCGCTGTAGTAGGCAGCGGGGTCAAGCCCTAAGGACTCAAGCTGCAGACTGCATTTTTTGAGTGGTGCAACTTAATCAAAAACACTAAGTGTAATTTTGGTCTGTGCACAAAATAAATGTTTTAAAAATTGTATTGTACTATGTACTTTGTATCTATTTATGGGTAAAACTTACCTGTGGGAGATCAGAGGATCCAGCTGTTTGCCATAGTCAGAGCGACACTTAAAGACACTTCCTGCTTTTGACCTAGCAGATTGCTGTAAGTAAGCAATTGTATTGGGCAGCGTGTCACAGTGTGGGGGAATACTGCGTAATGGTCTGTCTCTTGATTTTCTCCACAGAATCACCATCATCTGGATCAAGTATGTGCATATCCCCTTGATTAACAGAACTAGTTTTCATAGCTTGGGGGGGGGGGGGGAGGAGGCTGGAGGGGGAGGAGGCTGGAGGGGGGGGGGGGAGGAGGCTGGAGGGGGGGGGGAGGAGGCTGGAGGGGGGGGGGGAGAGAGGCTGGGGGGGGGGAGAGAGAGGCTGGGGGGGGGGGGAGAGAGAGGCTGGGGGGGGGGGAGAGAGAGGCGGGGGGGGGGAGAGAGGCTGGGGGGGGGGGGAGAGAGGCTGGGGGGGGGGGGAGAGAGGCTGGGGGGGGGGGGAGAGAGGCTGGGGGGGGGGGAGAGAGGCTGGGGGGGGGGGGAGAGAGGCTGGGGGGGGGGGGGAGAGAGGCTGGGGGGGGGGGGGAGAGAGGCTGGGGGGGGGGGGAGAGAGGCTGGGGGGGGGGGGGAGAGAGGCTGGGGTGGGGGAGAGAGAGGCTGGGGTGGGGGAGAGAGAGGCTGGGGGGGGAGAGAGAGGCTGGGGGGGGGAGAGAGAGGCTGGGGGGGGGGGGGAGAGAGAGGCTGGGGGGGGGGGGGAGAGAGAGGCTGGGGGGGGGGGGAGAGAGAGGCTGGGGGGGGGGGGGGGAGAGAGAGGCTGGGGGGGGGGGGGAGAGAGAGGCTGGGGGGGGGGGGGAGAGAGAGGCTGGGGGGGGGGGGGGAGAGAGAGGCTGGGGGGGGGGGAGAGAGAGGCTGGGGGGGGGGGAGAGAGAGGCTGGGGGGGGGAGAGAGAGGCTGGGGGGGGAGAGAGAGGCTGGGGGGGGGGAGAGAGGCTGGGGGGGGGGAGAGAGAGGCTGGGGGGGGGGAGAGAGAGGCTGGGGGGGGGGGGAGAGAGAGGCTGGGGGGGGAGAGAGAGGCTGGGGGGGGAGAGAGAGGCTGGGGGGGGAGAGAGAGGCTGGGGGGGGGAGAGAGAGGCTGGGGGGGGGGAGAGAGAGGCTGGGGGGGGGGAGAGAGAGGCTGGGGGGGGGAGAGAGAGGCTGGGGGGGGGGAGAGAGAGGCTGGGGGGGGGGAGAGAGAGGCTGGGGGGGGGGAGAGAGAGGCTGGGGGGGGAGAGAGAGGCTGGGGGGGGAGAGAGAGGCTGGGGGGGGGGAGAGAGAGGCTGGGGGGGGGGGGGGGGGGAGAGAGAGGCTGGGGGGGGGGGGGAGAGGCTGGGGGGGGGGGGAGAGAGAGGCTGGGGGGGGGGAGAGAGAGGCTGGGGGGGGGGAGAGAGAGGCTGGGGGGGGGAGAGAGAGGCTGGGGGGGGGAGAGAGAGGCTGGGGGGGGAGAGAGAGGCTGGGGGGGGGAGAGAGAGGCTGGGGGGGGGGAGAGAGAGGCTGGGGGGGGAGAGAGAGGCTGGGGGGGGAGAGAGGCTGGGGGGGGAGAGAGAGGCTGGGGGGGGAGAGAGAGGCTGGGGGGGGGAGAGAGGCTGGGGGGGGGAGAGAGGCTGAGGGGGAGAGAGGCTGGGGGGGGGGGAGAGAGAGGCTGGGGGGGGGAGAGAGAGGCTGGGGGGGGGAGAGAGAGGCTGGGGGGGGGGAGAGAGAGGCTGGGGGGGGGGAGAGAGGCTGGGGGGGGAGAGAGGCTGGGGGGGGGGAGAGAGAGGCTGGGGGGGGGGGGGAGAGAGGCTTGGGGGGGGAGAGAGAGGCTGGGGGGAGAGAGAGGCTGGGGGGGGGGAGAGAGAGGCTGGGGGGGGGGGAGAGAGAGGCTGGGGGGGGGAGAGAGAGGCTGGGGGGGGAGAGAGAGGCTGGGGGGGGGGAGAGAGAGGCGGGGGGGGGAGAGAGAGGCGGGGGGGGGGAGAGAGAGGCTGGGGGGGGGGGGAGAGAGGCTGGGGGGGGGGAGAGAGGCTGGGGGGGGGGGAGAGAGGCTGGGGGTGGGGGGAGAGAGGCTGGGGGGGGGGAGAGAGAGGCTGGGGGGGGGAGAGAGAGGCTGGGGGGGGGAGAGAGAGGCTGGGGGGGGGAGAGAGAGGCTGGGGGGGGGAGAGAGAGGCTGGGGGGGGGAGAGAGAGGCTGGGGGGGGGAGAGAGAGGCTGGGGGGGGGGAGAGAGAGGCTGGGGGGGGGGAGAGAGAGGCTGGGGGGGGGGAGAGAGGCTGGGGGGGGGAGAGAGGCTGGGGGGGGGGAGAGAGGCTGAGGGGGAGAGAGGCTGGGGGGGGGGGAGAGAGAGGCTGGGGGGGGGAGAGAGAGGCTGGGGGGGGGAGAGAGAGGCTGGGGGGGGGAGAGAGAGGCTGGGGGGGGAGAGAGAGAGGCTGGGGGGGGGGAGAGAGAGAGGCTGGGGGGGGGGAGAGAGGCTGGGGGGGGAGAGAGGCTGGGGGGGGGAGAGAGAGGCTGGGGGGGGGAGAGAGAGGCTGGGGGGGGGAGAGAGAGGCTGGGGGGGGGAGAGAGAGGCTGGGGGGGGGAGAGAGAGGCTGGGGGGGGGGAGAAAGAGGCTGGGGGGGGGGAGAAAGAGGCTGGGGGGGGGGAGCGAGAGGCTGGGGGGAGAGAGGCTTGGGGGGAGAGAGGCTTGGGGGGAGAGAGGCTTGGGGGGAGAGAGGCTTGCGGGGGGGAGAGGCTTGGGGGGGGAGAGGCTTGGGGGGGGAGACGCTTGGGGGGGGGCAGAGGCTTGGAGGGGGGGGCAGAGGCTTGGGGGGGGAGCAGAGGCTTGGGGGAGGGGAAGAGGGACAGAAGTTCCTCGCATGTTTGCATTGTCACTCACGTCGCTTTGCTGGCTGTCCCCGCCGCCGGCCCGGCCGGGTTTCTGAGGCCTCGGTGTATATTTCCCTGATTTCTTCCCCGGGGTCTGCAGCGACAGGAACTCGGAGGAGCTGTCCAGCTCGAGGTAACTGGGTGACACACCGGCGGTGGCCCCCGACGAGCTCCGCAGCACCACCATGACCCCGGACAGACACCGCCGGTATACCTGTTATATTAACCGCTTCCTCCGTCACTGAGCGCCCGGCGGACGGTTGGAAAGAGCGCGAGGCAGCAAACACCGCGCGCGCGCCTCCGAATTCTGGCGCCACAAACTTTCGCGCGCTAGGCCGAATCCCCGACAACGACGGGTATCCCTCCGCGCCGTGGGGGTCGCTTGCGGCAAACAATGGGCCTTGGAGCCACTTCAAAGTACGCCACCTACTCCTATGACCAATTCCATTGGGGGGAGGGGGGGACGCGGTTTACTGAGGGGTAGTTTATTGATTGGGAAGGTTGGGCTAGTTCGGTTATTTCGGGACTATTTTACGTCGTGCTTTACGTATAGCGGGCGGAGGGAGACAAGGTGGAGCCTAGAACTATTTTTTTTTTGCCCTGCGTGTGATTGGATGTAGTTTTGGCGCGTGAACTCGAGAAGCGCTGTGATTGGTGCGGTAGTGCTAAGCCCCACCCCCTTCTGGACGGGATGTGTAGTTAATGAGTGTTGGTGGCATAGACAAGAGATATACAATGCAACATGTTCATGTTAAATCTGCAGATCACGCAATTTCCTGCATATGTTTTTTTTATTATTCTAAATCAAATAAGCTTTATTGGCATGACAAAAGAGCATTTCAGTATTGCTAAAGCGTGAATAATAGGGTTTAGGGTATAATGTTTAAACAGTACCTGAATTATAAGGGGTAGGGTATAATGATTGTACGGTACATTGATAAGTTAGGCTACGCTTATAGTGACGGCGACGTCAAGCTGTGGTCACTGAAAAAAATAAAATTGAGATGACTTCCAGCGATCGCGACCAAGCCGTCGCATCGCGCTTACTATAAGCGCACACGACAGCGGCAATGCATTGGTCTTGACACGCCGGCACAATAAGTGCAGCCTTACACACAGGGATGTGGGGGTTAGTGGGCGTCTCTCAGCCTGTGGCAGGTGCTGATAGAGTGTGCAGCCAGTCCTGCTGTGGTTTCATCTTCTCCCGGGAGGAACGCTATTTTTTGGTTCTCTTCTATATTGTTAAAGTTCTGGATAAGAGCTGTGAGTTGCTCCAGGTGGGCACTCCTCAGTTCAGAGTACTGTGTGCAACGCAGCAGGAAGTGTGTTTCATCTTCTACGGCTGTGTCCCCAGTACGTTCTACGCACAAACAAGTAACGCCCCTCAATGGGGCTGGGCCCAGTATGAACCTTCACGCGCATTTAGCAGCCGCGCTCTAGTACCAGTTTTTCAAAAGACATCCAAATTGTATTTACAACTTGCGATGGGGGGTGGCCACGCCCCCTGACAGTTCAGCCACTAAGGGTGAACCAGCCGCGTGAGGTCAAGGCCACGCCGCTGCAAAACCCCCGCCACCCGTTGCAATCTCTTGCATCTCACCGCAGATCGTGGTGAAGCGCTGTGCACGCGCAGCCACCCCGCCGGGCGCCCGTGATACAGTGCAGACTGGGACCGGGGCCCACCTCTCCTAGTTCACATCGCTGGCACAGTGTCGTCTCCCTTTCTACTTCCAGGCTGTGGGCGCGCATTTTGTACTGTCCCAAGGTCTATCTCTGCTTTGGGTCTTTTACCTTCAGTAGGTAGGGTGCCAGAGTGTATTCTCTCTGTAGGCTGTGGTAGGCCTCCAACTTCTTTGAGCGCTGGATATCATTTTCCCAGATTGTCACATACTGCTTCTTCATTTCGCTGGCGATTGAGTTGATTTGTTTTTTCGTCAGGTTGTTGATGTGTGTGGGGTTTTGTTCTTGGAGTGAGAGGACAAGTTGTTTGATGTCACAGGGTTTAGTGAGGAGGTCTGGTTTTTCTTTGCTCTGTGGCAGTAAGACTGTGGATGGCTGTTGTTTAGGTGAGCCCAGAATGTCAGTGCTCTCTTCTGAACAATGAGCAGTAGAGGAAAGCGACTCTGCCCGACATGCATTGTTTGATGTACAGATGCAGTATTTCAGTTGGGCTGGTATCCCATTTTGTAGAGTCCGGGTATGTCACAGGACCCCACACCTCGCTGCCATACAGAAGGATGGGTGTGATGATGCTGTTGAATATTTTCATCCAGATTCTTATTGGTGGTTTTAGTTGGTACAGCTGTTACCTTAGGTTGAATCTCCCGGATGAGCTGATAGTTAGACCAAGGTATGTGTAGCTCGCTGTCTGTTCCAGTGCGTTGTCATTCAGTTTGAATTGCGATATGGTTCGATGTTTTTTTCTGGAATACCATTATTCTGGATTTGTCTAGGTTCACAGAGAGTGCCCAGGTCTGGCTGAATTTTTCTAGTATTGCCAGTTTCTGTTGGAGGCCCTGTTCTGTTGGAGACAGCAAGAGCAGATCATCTGCGTGTTGTAGAGACTTAATCTCTGTTCCAGCCAAGGGGAGCCCCGGTGCTGAGGAGGATTCTAGGACTGCTGCAAGCTCATAGATGTATGTGTTAAAAAGAGTGAGACTCAGGCTGCAGCCCTGTCAAACTCCACGGCCTTGATGGAAGAAGTCTGTCCTTTTGTTATTAACTTTCACGCAGCATTTGTTTTCCGAGTATATACTTTTGATGGTGTCGTATGTTCTCCCCCCCTATTCCGCTCTCTAGTATTTTCAGCAATAGACCTGGATGCCAGATGGAGTCGAAGGCCTTTTTAAAGTCCAGAAAGCAGGCAAAGATTTTGGCCTGGTTGGTGTTGTGGACATGCTTATTGATGAGGCTGTGTAGGGTGTAGATGTGGTCTGTGGTGCGGTGGTTTGGCAGGAAGCCTGTCTGGCTCTTACTCAGTACACTCTGCTCTGTCAGGAAGGTGAGGATTCTGCTGTTCAAGATGCTGTTGAACAGTTTCCTCAGGGTGCTGCTGACAATGCCTCTGTCATTTGACGGGTCCAGCCTGTCTCCTTTCTTGTGAATAGGGGTTATCAGTCTTTCGTTCCAAAGTTCAGGGACGGGAGAAAATGAGGGCTGTGTTAGTTTTAGCAGTAGCGGGACAGAGGAAAATTCGTATTTTTGCTATGTTGCGGAGGAAAAACCGACAGGCTTTAGCTACATTGTGAATGTGAGAGGAGAATGTGAGGTGCTGCCAACAGTAACGTAGAAGGAGGCAGTAGGGCCAGGCTTAGGAGGAAATATGAGAAGCTACATCTTTGACATGTCTGAGTAGGCGGGGGGCTATCCTGTTACGTTTGCATACGTCACTTTGTACTGTCTGGCAGGGGGCAGCGAAACAGCAACCGGAGGTTCCAACAGGAGACAAATAGGGAGTACCTTGCACAGGCAAGGAGGGGAATGGAAGCCTTATAAGGGGAGAAGGTAGGTGTGAGCAATCCAGCTCAAACAGAGGCTAACTTCCTGTCTCGGCTGCCATGTTGGCAGTGAAGTCAGGGGGCATTCATGTTGGAGATCCTTACAGTATCCGCAGAAAATTGGTGCGGGAGGGAGTAGAATCCTGGAAAAACAGTTCCGAATGGCCAGTTTCAGCAAAGAGACATGGAAGGTGGAGGGAATCTTGAGCGATGGGGGAAGTTCAAGCTGGAAGGCCACTTTGATCACTTTCAAAAAAATCCTGTACAGCCAGATAAAGCGCTGGGTAGACAGATATTACATGTCGAGAGCCAGACCTCATCCCCTACTTGGTATTCAGGTGAAGGCCTTCTGCATTTATCCGCGCTTCTCTTCTGTGTCTCCGCCACCATGCGAATGGTCGCCTGAATGCCCTTCTAGAGATCCTGAAGGTTGTTGGCCCTGGTATCGGCTGCAGGGCAACCAGTGAAAGGTGAACTTGACTCTGAATCAGGAGCCATACAAAATTTGCTTTTACGCTCCCGGAAGGCAACTTTAGATTGGGGGCCACGAGAAAAGAAAGGTGTATCTGGGAGGGAGAGGGACGGTATCTGGGAGAGAGGGGACAGGTATCTGGGAGGTGTTTAGGAGCAGGACTAGATGTGTTGAATCGACTGGAAAGGGTCTGCAGCAAAGCGGAGATGGTGTCTAGCTTCCGGTCTAATGTAGCTAGGTGATTATCATGAATCACAAGGCGCTGATCAGACAGTCAAAAGAATGATTGGGTGGTGGTGGCTCCTCCACCAGCTTTTTACTGATGATATCCAGAAAATGAATGCTAGTAAATGCCGCGATCTGGTCGCCTCCTTCCTCGAAGTTGCAGACAACACAGGGGAAATAAAATACACACAGTGGGGATAAGAGCAGCAAGTAAATGAAAACACAAGGCAAAGGCAGACCCTTGTCACGCTTGTGCTCTCCTCACAAGCGCAGGGAAAAGGGGAAGGACCCGTTAGCGAGGTGGGGAGGCCGCAGGGGATACGAAGGGAGTAAGTTGCCGCGCAGCTGGGGATCGGCGAACGTAGTCACGTGACCGCGCTGCGCGCATGAGAATGCGCGACGCGTCCGGAGGTGCGGTGCCTACTCAGAGACACGAGTGATCCAGCTGCATGTGTGCGCATGCTCTGTCAGCAGAGCGGGAGTGCGCACGTTCTCAGACACCAACGCGGGGCTTGCGGGAAGCCAACGCTTCAGCACGGGAGTCTGGAAACAGAAACCAGGAACATGGAACATGGGCATGGAGTCCAGAGCACAAGGTAACATCCAGAGAAGGATTGCTTCTTGGAGAACGTCCAGACTTCTTAAAGGCATAGTGACAGAACAGCAAGGTGCAACGAAACTAAACATAACATAAGGGTTCTTAGTCTAATCCATTGGCCAAGGAATTATAAGCCTGCTACCACGTCAAGGTGAACCCTACTAAGCAGGTACCTACACTACCCGACGGTAAACTAACCTTAGTAGTATAAGAGTGACCTACCCAGTCCTCCGGAATCCACAGGAGATAAGTAAAGGTCCCAAGGAGGTCCAGGCAGGAACAGTATGTGATGAGTACCAGCAGGCACCAGGGCTGGTAGCTGTCACACTTACCTCTACTCCGCGCGGAGACCGACCCGGGGATGCACCACGGGGCAGAGTCATGCGCCCACGCACTGCCAGGGCAGTGCAGGCACAGCAGCGTGATGTCGGCGCTCCGCGACGTGCATCGCGCACGCGCGCGGGTTGCTCGGCAACCGGGAGGCAGGAGAACTTGAAGGAGCTGCTGGAGCCTCCCACAGGCGGAGACTTGGAGAATAGGCCGCATGACGTCATCACGTCGCGACGCGCATCGCGCACGCGTTGCTCGGCAACCAGACCTATCATTAAGAAAACCTGATTACAGGCTGTTTTGGATTAGTGTCCACTGACACCATTGGTGGACCAGAGCACACCCCTGCAAGGTATTGGACCCTTCCCACATATATACCTGCTTCTGTCTGTCTTTCATTGCTGAGCATAAACTCCTGTTTATGCATTGTGCTCACCGCTGCTGTCTAGTTTTGTCTTGAACTTTGTCTGTCCTGTTTGACCCTGCCTGTTCCTTGGATTTCTACACTCTCCAGCGCTTTGACCCCGGCTTCGTTCCTCGACTACTCTACCTTCTATTACCCTGGACCTTGGCTACGAAACTCTACCTACCCGGACTCTCCAACCCTGGAATACGGCAAGTACCCTGACCACCCTGACCTCTCCAACCCTACGACGCGGTACGACTTGGACTACGCATTCCGGACAGGACTGCGTGGTTGTGGGTCGGTGCCTATTCATCCCCACCTCAGCCCCGCGGTCTTCCGTCCTGTTTGTGGTGAGCGCAGCGTGACAATATGCTCAGCCCAACAAACATGGACGCCGCTGAGGTGGCCCGACGCCTAGACACCCATGAGGAATGCTTCCGGCAACTTACCGGATCATTTACACTGAAGGAACAACTCGTTTCCCAACTTAAACAAGACGTTGATACCCTGACTGAACAAGTTAGACGTTTAACAGTATCTACCACCAACACCCCCGAGGTATACAATCGTCTTCCTTTTCCACCATAGGTCCTCTACTCTCCACAACTCCCGTCCTAGATGAACCCATGCAGCTGGGAGGGACTAGCCTTTCGCCTATCGAGAGGCAACGGAGAAGACGAGCAGGACTATGCCTCTACTGTGGCAATAACGGCCACCTGGTATTCAACTGTCCGCTGAAGCCGGGAAACGCCAAAGCCCAGTGAGTATAAGGAGGATCACGCTGGGCACTGCAACTTTTCCCCCTCCTCAACCCTCTACGAGGATTTATCTACCTATCTCCATATCCGGTGAGACCTTCACAGTACAGACACAGGCCTTTCTGGATTCGGGGTCAGGGGGAAACTTCGTGGACCAAGAGTTCGCTATCAAGAATAAAATACCGTTGGTACCCAAAGATCGACCGGTAGGTCTTGAAGCCATTGACGGACGACCCTTGCAGCCCGCGATCATTTCCTTACAAACTACGCCCCTTAAGACCTCGACTAGCGACTTCCACTCCGAGACCATAACATTGGATGTTATTCACACCCCCTCCTCGGACATCATTCTGGGACTTCCGTGGCTCCGGATCCACAATCCAGTAATTGACTGGACAGAGGCCACGCCACTTCGTTGGAGTTCTTTTTGCTTGGAGCATTGCATGTCTGCTCCTAAGGCAGTGGCAGGACTGGAGGTCACGGATCCTGACAGGGTACAGCTGCCGGGAATATACGAGGATTTTCGCGATGTCTTTGACAAACGCCAAGCAGAAGTACTTCCGCCACATCGGACGTACGATTGTCCTATCGATCTTCTACCTGGGGCCATTCCCCCCAGAGGAGGGTCATACCCACTATCTATTCCTGAGACCCAGGCGATGAGAACATATATTCAGGAGAATCTCCAGAGGGGGTTCGTTAAGAAATCTTCATCACCTGCTGGGGCAGGATTTTTTTTCGTCAAAAAGAAGGACGGAACCCTCATCTCCAAGTCTGGAGTCCCGGCCGCAGAGGACAGGATTCGCCACTTACAAGACCTATGGCAGAAGATCCATCGGAACCTACAGCACGCTGGTATATTACACAAGAGACAAGCGGATCGTCACCGAAGAGAGGTCCCAGGGTACTCTGTAGGACAAAGGGTTTGGTTATCTACCAAAAACATTCGGCTAAAGGTAGCCTCACCCAAACTGGCACCACGTTTTATCGGTCCTTTCCGCATCACCAAAAGGATCAACCCAGTAGCCTATCGGCTTGAACTGCCTAGGAATATGAGGATTCCTTCTGTATTTCACTCATCCCTTCTCAAACCTTGTCTACAAGACTCATCCTCCAAAGGACAATCTAAACCTCCGCAAACCATACAGGTAGATGGCCAACAAGAATACGAGGTTCAGACCATTCTCAACTCCAGAATATCCAGAGGAGGATTGCAATATCTTGTACACTGGAGAGGCTATGGCCCAGAGGAGAGAGAGTGGATCCCTCATCATCAGGTACATGCCAACCGCCTCATCTATGCCTTCCACCGTAGGCATCCTGAGAAACCATCTCTGGGTCGCCCGGAGGTCTCCCCTCAAGGGGGGGATACTGTCACACTTACCTCTACTCCGCGCGGAGACCGACCCGGGGATGCACCACGGGGCAGAGTCATGCGCCCACGCACTGCCAGGGCAGTGCAGGCACAGCAGCGTGATGTCGGCGCTCCGCGACGCGCATCGCGCACGGGTTGCTCGGCAACCGGGAGGCAGGAGAACTTGAAGGAGCTGCTGGAGCCTCCCACAGGCGGAGACTTGGAGAATAGGCCGCATGACGTCAACACGTCGCGACGCGCATCGCGCACGCGCGCGGGTTGCTCGGCAACCAGACCTATCATTAAGAAAACCTGATTACAGGCTGTTTTGGATTAGTGTCCACTGACACCATTGGTGGACCAGAGCACACCCCTGCAAGGTATTGGACCCTTCCCACATATATACCTGCTTCTGTCTGTCTTTCATTGCTGAGCATAAACTCCTGTTTATGCATTGTGCTCACCGCTGCTGTCTAGTTTTGTCTTGAACTTTGTCTGTCCTGTTTGACCCTGCCTGTTCCTTGGATTTCTACACTCTCCAGCGCTTTGACCCCGGCTTCGTTCCTCGACTACTCTACCTTCTATTACCCTGGACCTTGGCTACGAAACTCTACCTACCCGGACTCTCCAACCCTGCAATACGGCAAGTACCCTGACCACCCTGACCTCTCCAACCCTACGACGCGGTACGACTTGGACTACGCATTCCGGACAGGACTGCGTGGTTGTGGGTCGGTGCCTATTCATCCCCACCTCAGCCCCGCGGTCTTCCGTCCTGTTTGTGGTGAGCGCAGCGTGACAGTAGCAAAAGACTAAATGCAAAGAGAAAGTCAAAGAGAGGCTTACTTCCTGTCAGGAGGAAGAGGGCAGGGTTTGCCAGAAAGCAAGATGGTGTTGCTTGCTTCAGAATCCTTAAAGACACAGGATCTTGACTCGCAGCTAGAGGGCGGCGATCAGAAGTAAACAGGTAAGGAAGGGACACGCCGCAGGGGGCGTGTTCCGCGCATCGTTACAGTACCCCCTCTTAAGGATCGAACTCCGAGCGATCCAAGAGACTAGGGGGCAGCGATGCATAGGAAGGTAGGCTCGCAGCTAGAGGGCAGCGCCCGCCACACAGAGAATCAACAGGGAATCTTGACTCGCAGCTAGAGGGCGGCGCACGCCATACAGGGAGACATCAGGGAAACTAGGCAAGAGGGCAGCGCCCGCCACACAGGGAATCAACAGGGAATCTTGACTTGCAGCTAGAGGACGGTGCATGCCATTCAGAGAGACATCAGAGAAACTAGGCATGGGTAGAGAATACGCCACAAGGGGGCGTGAAGTTGACTCGCAGCTGGAGGGCGGCGCACACCGTCACGTGTACGCGCCACGCGTGAGAGAATGCGCGACGTAACCGGGGGTGGCCGGGCTCCGTACAACGAGTAGGGAACCGCGGGTGCGTGCATGCTCTATAAGGAGAGCGGGAACTGAGATGCGGCAGGTAAGGAGGGAGCACGCCGCAGGGGGCGTGTTCCCCGATTCCTTACAGTATCCCCCCCTTCAGGATCGGACTCCGAACGATCCTTACTAGACTAGGGGGGACTATAGGATCTCCCAACGTTACAGGGGTACAGGAACGGGCCTCTGCATTGGGCTAGCAGCAGGCCTCAGGAACATGGACACGAACATGGCATGGAACATGGAGACAGGCGGGGCCACCTCTGGGGGTCCGTTTGTTTGGCCGAGCATAATGTCACGCTTGTGCTCTCCTCACAAGCGCAGGGAAAAGGGGAAGGACCCGTTAGCGAGGTGGGGAGTAGTCACGTGACATGAGAATGCGCGACGCGTCCGGAGGTGCAGTGCCTGAGACATGAGTGATCCAGCTGCATGTGCGCGCATGCTCTGTCAGCAGAGCGGGAGTGCGCGCGTTCTCAGGCACCAACGCGGGGCTTGCGGGAAGCCAACGCTTCAGCACGGGAGTCTGGAAACAGAAACCAGGAACATGGAACATGGGCATGGAGTCCAGAGCACAAGGTAACATCCAGAGAAGGATTGCTTCTTGGAGAACGTCCAGACTTCTTAAAGGCATAGTGACAGAACAGCAAGGTGCTGCAAAACTAAACATAACATAAGGGTTCTTAGTCTAATCCATTGGCCAAGGAATTATAAGCATGCTACCACGTCAAGGTGAACCCTACTAAGCAGGTACCTACACTACCCGACGGTAAACTAACCTTAGTAGTATAAGAGTGACTTTCCCAGTCCTCCGGAATCCACAGGAGATAAGTAAAGGTCCCAAGGAGGTCCAGGCAGGACCAGTATGCGATGAGTCCCAGCAGGCACCTGGGCTGGTAGCAAAAGACTAAATGCAAAGAGAAAGTCAAAGAGAGGCTTACTTCCTGTCAGGAGGAAGAGGGCAGGGTTTGCCAGAAAGCAAGATGGCATTGCTTGCTTCAGAATCCTTAAAGACACAGGATCTTGACTCGCAGCTAGAGGGCGGCGATCAGAAGTAAACAGGTAAGGAAGGGACACGCCGCAGGGGGTGTGTTCCGCGCATCGTTACAACCCTGCCCAAAGAGTTTACAATCTAACCGCGTAGATTAGAAGATCCCCGGGGAAGGGATTTCCTTTCCTATTGCCTGCTTTTGTTTGTTGCACTTGTATTATAATACCCTGTACTCTATTCTCTCTTTTGTAAAGCGCTGAGTACAGCTAGGGGCGCTATATAAATAAAGATATCCATACAATTTATATTTGTATTCAAGACACCAGTCACTAACATTAGCCATTCCCATAAGTTCTTAGGGTCATAAAGGAGCACTGCAAGGGACAGTATGTTTTGTGTGTTTTTTTTAATAGGTTTGAAGCAGTGAGTCTCTAGAGCGGAACCACGTTCATTTCAGCTCCAGGGACCCCCTGCTTCCAGAGATACTTACCTCCTACATAGGAGATGCAGGTAGCAGCCCAGATCAGGCTATTTGGGGCTATCAAAATGGCGGCGTTTAAATGTCCTACGAGCCAATAGGAAGCCGTGACGTCATCCCTTGCGACTTCCTATTGGCTCATGTGACACGGGACATTGAAAAAGCAGAGAGATGATACCGGCAGCCCCTACGGAGGTAAATATCTCTGGAAGCAGGGGGTCCCCGGAGCTGAAAGTAACACAGTTCAGCTCCAGAGACCCCCTGCTTCAAAGCTATTATAAAAAAAAATACAAAATAAATGGTCCCTGGGAGTGCTCCTTTAAGAAAAACGGGAACAATGTACCTACTGAATGTGCATTAGTATTTCCAAGCATTTGTTTCCTTGTTTCCAGAGGAAGGGAATGACTGTAACTCTAGCTGGTTTCCTGCTTGGTGCATGCTGGTTTTACTGTACAGCAGAAGGAGTCCTGCAGGCTGCAGCATGGAATGCAGGGGCAGCCTTGCACTGTCACATTCTAAGCCCTGACCTCACTATTCTGACTCGCAGGTTGCTTGGAGGGCGGTGTGTAGGTGCATGGGGTGAATGCAATGGCAGCATCTGACCCTCCTGTACTCCCAAATCGCAGTGACTGCCAATATACAAGCTGCTATTGGTAAGATCTCAGTGTCTGTGTCTTACATCGCTATTATTATTATTATTATTATTATTATTATTATTATTATGCTTTTGTCATTATACAAGCTGCAAATGGTAAGGTGTTCAAAAAGGCTTTGTCTAAATGTTATGTGTCTTGTTATGTTGTGACTGTCCCTATGCAAGCTTCTACTAGCAGGATATCAAGCTCTGACTGTGTACAGTATCTGTTTTTTGCTGTTCTAAAAACTGTAAATGTTATCCTGTTAAAGCTGCAGTTCAAGCAATATCCTACGTGTTTTTTTTTTAATGATTTCTGTACTATGAGAAAATACTTGTAGCATTTAAAAAACAAAAACAATTTTAAAGACATTTTTCATGTATTCTAATGTAACAAGCATTTTTGTTCCTATGGCAACCATTTACAAAGTCACATCCCCTTCTGAAACAGCATCACCTTTTTGAGCCCTGCCCTCTAGCAGTGTACACATTGAATCTAGTGCCTGCCTGGTCACATGATCGTCCTGACAGAACTTTGGCTGTCAGTGCAGCAGAAGAATACCCAGGATGCATTTTATGAACGCTGAGCCGAATCTTCTGTGATCGATTACAGGAGAACGGATCGATCAGCAACTTAGCTAATCACTTGTCAGTGTGTAGATTGTATTGATGCACATATTGAATGAAAAAAATAATAATAAAAACAAGGACAGCTTGAACTGCAGTTTTAAGGCATCGGACATAGTGCAGGAGCGCACAGAGTCGCGCACGCCTGTCGCCCGAGAGATCTGTGGACTCGGATGTGCTTGCGACGGAGAGGCGTGACGTCTCCAGGCTGGTTCACCCTCATTGGCTCAACCGCTCACGTGACGCGGCCGTCGCACGAAAAAACAAAAATAATTTGTGTCTTCAAAATCTTGCTGCGACGTCGTGCTTCCACGCACGTGCAGTCGCGCGCACTATGGCCGGCCTGATAGAGTTAGTTTATTTTGTTTGCGCCGGGGCGCCGTTGCACACGCTATGGCCGGCCTGATAGAGTTAGTATATCGTGTTAGCTCCGTCGCACACACTATGGCCGCAGCCTAAGGCTGCGCTTATAGTGCCGGCGACAGCGATGCGACGTCGCATCAAAACAAATGTCTTGACACCGTCGTATGCGCTTTTATAGTAAGAGCAAGTCACTTCAATCTGATTTTTCCAGTGACCGCAGCCTGACGTCAGCATCGCCATCGTCGGCCCTATAAGCGCGGCCTTAGGCTGCGTCCCCGCTGGCGCTGACCGCGCTCATGCTTGAGCGGTGAAGTCACCAACACTCTAAGCATGAGCGCCGGGTGTTCTGCCTATTTTGCAAACGCGGACGGGGGGGGGGGGCATTGCGGGCAAGTTGAGCGTGTTTCAAAGTCACGAGCACGCGGGGACTTCCACATAAAGACTGCAATAAGTAAAAGCGCCGAGCGCACAGCACAGTCAGCGCCAGCGGGAGCGCAGCCTTAGACTTTGTGTCTTGTGTTACTATTATGTATCTTATGTTACTGCAAGAATCTGTCATTAGTACCTGCAGCAAAAGGTCAATAATAAAATGTGTTGCTGTCACTATGCAAACTATTGGCAGGATCTGAAATACAGGCAGGGGATGTGCATCAAGTATTGCAAACTGAAGCATTGCTCTGAAACCAGTGTAAATTGCATAATTTTTGACTGCGACAATGTATCAAGGTGTATTGCTCTATTTTGTGTCCCAAATTGCACTACTTACGCCTTGAGCCTTTTTGGGGAATTGTTATAGGCAGTGGTTGACAAATCACCAAAAAATCTACTCGCCACACAAAAAAAATCTACTCGCCACCTAGTACCAAACGTGTGCTGCTTGGGCCAATATTTACTCGCCCGGGGGTTAAATCCACTCGCCCGGGGCGAGCAAATGTATAGGTTTGTCGAACACTGGTTATAGGAGTAATATTATAATGAGATGTATCAAAAGTTGTGGCTGTAACTTGTGCAGTTTCCTTCTCTTGGGGCTACATCTACAAAGCGCCGTTAAATCAGGACACATAACGTGACGTTACCTAACACATTTGTGAGTGTAGTTTTTTTTTCTTCCTAAATCATTTACATTCATACCTGCAAACAGGTTTCCCAGGACTGAAGTCTTGATCTGTTCCCTGGGCTGGTGGCAGAAATACATGGGATGCAGTGGCTAAGGGGGCCTGGCCGGCCAACAAGTTGTGTACCTGTTAACATATTTGGTTATAACTATGAATGTTATCGGTTACTCTGTTCTGGACTTGTCACCCCCGTATTATCCTCATCTTCAGCTGGGGGCACCTCAGGATACTCCAGATTCGGCTCTGTTACCTGGGAAACAAACATTGATCGCTATGTTGTGTAGAATACAACAAGCAATAATGATCTTAATTACTTTGTCACGGCTATACTGTAGCACGCCACCAGATTTAGCTGAATACCTCAAGAGACTTCAACACGCCAAATGTCCGCTCTGTTACAGAATGTGTAGATGTGTGTCTCATTATACCATATATCTGCATCTGGCATCCATATCCTGCTATACCTGGGGAAACATGCAGACAAAAGTATAATGGTATTAATTATCTTTAACTGTGCATGCTATGTCTTGTATATAATGTACTGTATAACCCTTTTCACTCATTGTAACTATGTATTTGTCATTATAACTCTGTGCCCAGGACATACTTGAAAACCAGAGGTAACTCTCAATGTATTACTTCCTGGTAAAACATTTTATAAATAAATAAATTATAGTAAGCTGTACACTTTGGCACAGCTACACTTGCATAAAAGTGAATGGGAGTGAGGGTTTGATAAAGTATAGAATCCCTCAATGAGTATGTGCTGAATTTAATCATTTTAACGTGTACTCACCCAAAAGCCACCCATGATCAGTCCTCTTTGAAATGCCACCAGGGGTTGACGCAGAATATGGGCATCATGAAAAGCCGACAGCCACATTCATAATGAACATCACAGTATTACATAGCATTGAGGGAGTGAAAATGCTTTCCATTGCTGTATTCATGTTACCTCTCTCTGGGTGGCACTAAATGCTACATTACTTCACATTGGTGAAGCCAGCTTTTCCATAGAAACCATGTTACAGCTCCTATCATACTGTCCTCTCACTGGGGAAATGTTTACACACACCCTCCCCCTGCCCGGTGTGCCTCTTCAGAGTGGGAATGTGGACTGGGCAATTCCACCAACTGCAGACACTGTACTTTGAACAAAATCAATGGCTAATTAATGTAATGAGCACCACATTTTAACCAGGCCAGGAATGGCATGATTCCTGCCAGTGCATGGCTCCAAATCTGGTGTTAACCTTTCATAGAGAGTCACAATTGAAGCTTTGTTCAACCAAAAGTGCCCTATCCCCTCCACTCTAAGGCCCTGGAGTTTATATGGCTTGGCCTAAAAAATATGGGCATTGGTGCTATCACTTTTTTCCCTCTCCCTCCACATCCCCAAGGACTCTCCCACAATCCCACCGGTTTCCTGCCACCATCTCTCCTCAATCAGTCACTCAGCCACCACAAAAACTGTCGTCATCTTGCCCACTAAAATGCCTGCTGCACGACTTCCTTTTAAACTTTGCAAATTGGGCATTATCCAATAATTTGATAACATAAAACAAAAGATTGAATAATAACATTGCTGAGAAGCTTCCCTTGGATGTGGTAAGTCAAGTTTTCTTTAAGATTGTAAGCTCCATGAAGCTGGGTCTCTTCTAACACATTGAAGGTCTATCCTACCTCTTCTAACACAATTTTAATCCTGTCTGTAAGTGTTGCTTATGCCCATAATCATGTTTCTGACTATCTGTGAAATGTCTGTGGACTGAATGCATTAACATGAATAAACGGTCATACACAACCATTAATTATTAGAACTCTGACTTTTCTCGTCTGTCTCTTATGTAACAAAAATAACTGTATTTTTAATTGTAGCTCTCAAACTGACTGTAAAGTATTGCCATGCCCCTTTAAGTGGAGGTCTGTATTTACTTAAAAAAATAAATGATGATATATAAAAAAAATTTTTTTTGTTAAGATGGATGGTGAAATATTTGTGTAGCTGTTTGCTGAGGAGAGTGCTTAAAGCACCCAGGGGGAAGGGAGGTTGGTATTAATCCCTTATATCCCATAACGGAAAGTATGATCTGGAGTATCCTGGGTGGAAGTTATATAGTGTAGGGTAACAAATTTATAAATCCCTTTGTATCAGTTATTAACCAGCTAAACATGGCTAATGTAGGGTTGTAAATAAGTCTTGTGAAGCCTAATCCACCACACCAGGTTCTTGAGGCCAAAACCCATCAATCAAATAATTTGTTTTATAGGTTATTAAGCTGAATGGGGATTAGTGAGTGTAATATTCTCCAACAAGAAAGTGTATGAGCTTCCGACAAATCCTGGTGTTAAAGGGTTGAGTAATGAGAATAACGGGGCCACTGAGTTTTTTTAATTTATTTTTCTTTTGAGCGTAATGCCAAGTTTAGACATAACGAATGAATTTATGGATATGCAATGTTTTGATAACGCATCATTTGTATCTAATTCTGAGTGGCAACTGGCCGTTGCCCCAAATACACTAGATTTAGGTAGTGTCAGCCCATGCTCTAAAGAGATCGGCACCAAACATAAGAACCAAGATTTCAAAGATTCATTCATATGTCGCGGGTGCAAATTGAAGCAGATCCAAATATTTGCTCTGTGTTTTGGATCAAATTGCACCATTTTTGCACATGTCCCCCAGTGTCTTAATGTTCAGTGGGGTTGCTGGCTTTTTCTTCCATTTCCACACTTGCACTGCTCCAAATACTCAAACAAAAAGTTATCATTGTTTAGTAGTCGTCCTTTCTCAGCAGCAGCCCTCGCATCACTAAAGCCTGGCAGACTTCCGTGGGGTTTTTGTTTTGTCTAAGGTTCGTTGGTTTTGTTGATGCATTATAACTGAAATTTGTCAATTTAATTACAAAAAAATCCTAACATTTATTTTGGAGTCGTTTTTGCTTCCTATTTAGGTGTTTATGGCATTTACTCCATGAACTTTATGTATGAAAATGTGTTTCTATAGAAGTACAGCTGAACCCCGTTATAACGTGGTGCTCGGGGTCCACATAAGGAGACAGCGTTATAACCGGGATTGCAAAAAATAAATAAAAATGGCCGCCGTGATCAGGACTTACCTGATCAGGGTGCAAGGGATCTGACACCATGGGTCAGCCATCGCGGGGGTTGGTGTGTGTGTTTCTGTGTGTGTCCGTCTCCGTTACCAATAAAGCTTTGAATAGATGTTTTGCTTTTTTTTAAGCATCTATTCAAATCTTTATTGGTAACAGACACACACACGTCATTTGCGCAGCGCCGTTTGAGGAGCTGGGTCGCGGCCGGGGAAATAAAGGTAGGTGATGTTTGGGAGCCAAGCTCAGCCCGCGTTATAAGTGGATCTGCGTTGTAGCGGATCGTGCTATAACGGGGTTGAGCTGTATGTACTGTTCACTATGTACTGTATACTGCAAACATTTCAGGATTATATATCCCGCAGCGCAGTACTGTGAGGATACACAGTGATGTCAATTACATAAAGAGAATGGCCTACAAATAAGGGCAAACAGATACAGAAGGAAATAAGGGCCCTGCTCATGAGAGCTTACAATCTAGAGATAATAAGGGTCAATGTTAAAACAAAAGGTAAAGTGGCTGCTTGTTGTGGGAGGGAGTATACATCAGGATGGAGTATCGTGTAGCTGCTCTGCTGGAAATATTAACTATCCCCTGTCCTCCGCCCCTTCCTTTGGATTCTTCAAATATACCATCATGCAGTGAGATGGAGACTTTACCATCGTCATAACATCTGGCTACCAAAGTCCACACACAGATGAGCCATTGTGTAGTGTTAGATGCAAGGGTGTAGGTGTTTTAGTGTTAATTAAACTACTACTGTAGTAAGTTCTGTTGCTTATTACGTTGTACATGATATTTTCTAACTGGGGGTCCTAATAAAAAGTACATTCTATGTAGGTTCTTATATTGTTATTATAACTGTGCCCGGGACATACTTGAAAACGAGCGTTAACTCTCAATGTATTTCTTCCTGGTAACACATTTTATAAATACATTTATAGTTTTTACGAAACCAACTAAAATGGGAAGCGCGTGTTCTTATGCATGAGATTTCAGAAGACAGGAAAAAGATTTAAGGGTTGAGTTAATGGGGCCAATTTCTGGCATTATTCTCATGAATAAAATTAGTTGCAAAATAAACAACATGTTTCTGTTTTTGCAGATTTAACCCTTTCTGAGATTTATTAATATTTTTCCCCATGCTTTCTATAGAAAACGTTAGGGCAAACCAAATTTTTTTCATTGTACTGCATCAGTTATTTGTTTAAAATGACATTTATATTCTGCAGTTTTCAAGAAAGTAAATAGATCAAGCACACACGAATATTTGTTGAAATGTTTGTTTCCACAGCGAGGAAAATGTCTGGAAGCTTTGCGAGTACATCAGAGACCACGGACAGCGGCCTTTGGAAGAATTTTCGGCTGTGTTCATATCCAATGAAAACAAGATGGTAAGATGGAAGGTGGAAGTCAGCACAACCGCCAGACAAGTATGGCAATAATTCACATTTTGGGTTGCAGGCCATGCATTTCTCAGCAGCTGTTCTGCGCTTCTCTACCAGATGGGTTGTAATTCAGTATAAAGCAATGTGTGCAGAACCTTAGAGCAGCAAAGAGAATAAAAGTGCCGTCCCACCTGGCAACATACAGTATATGCGAGTTGTGATGCAGCCATGTAAAACTTTCTCTGCCATATTTAACTGTTGTTTCATTGTTTAACATGGTTTTATACCATTTCTAAGTTGTAACCATTAAAAGCGCACATTGTGTAATATTGCTTTTGATAGGATGCTGAGGGGCTCGTATTGCAATAAGTCGCAGAGATCAGGTTGCGGCTGTAAAGCAGGGTTTAGAAAATCACAATGTCGGCCATCTTTAGAAGACATTCCAAATATTATCTTCACATTGATATTTCTACAGCTTAGGGAGGGGGTGAGAGCATGATTTTACAATGAAATATATGATCAGAGATAAGGGAAAGTAATGGCAATTGGTAAAAAAATATATAAAATGATGGGTTATATTAGACTGTGCCATCAGGATTCCCAGTAACCAGGTTTTTATATCAAGCCTTCATAATGACATACTGATTATTGCTTATTGCTCAGGGTAAATAATGTAATAAAGGTGTATAAGGGAGGTTGCAAGAGGCCGGGTAATGCCTTGGTCCTCACACAGCGTATTATGTCAAGAATATGTTGCAGCATTGAAAAGGTTAAATATATGTGGATGTGCGTCCTTCTACAAATCTCGGTTGTACACAAAACTATCTGACTAGTAGAAATAGTGAGTCAATGACCATACTTTCCAACATCTAGAAACTACAAACAGGCCAAATTTAAGTTAGACATTTTGATAATTTCATAATAAAACCAGGGAATAGTGGGTTTCTAGCACGTGTTTTTTTTTCTTTCTCTCTCTTATTTGCAGATACCTATTTGGAAGCAGCAGTCAGGGAGAGGAGATGATCCTGTAATATGGGTGAGTGATGTTATAAGGCATGGGGTGGGTAACTCGAGTCATCGAGGGCCAATAACAGGTCAGGTTTTCAGGATATCCCTGCTTCAGCACAGGTGGCTCAACCAGAATGACGGAGCCACCTGTGCTGAAGCATGGGAATCCTGAAAAGCGAACCTGTAAGTGGTCCTGATTTTGGGGTTTAATGTCTTTGGAAGTCACTGAACACCGCTAACCTTGTGAATGTCACAACTTCAGGGCTGATTGTATAAACTCTGCCATCGGCTGCTTCGGAGCTTATTAAATCCGCCCTTTAGTGTCACTCCTAGTTATGAAGCAAAGCATGTGCATTGTAATGTCTCTGGAGTTCTAATTGGTGTTTCTCAAGGGGAAGTGTACTTTACTTACAGGTTGTGATATTTATTTAATGGACCACCAACAAGCGTTCTTCATAGTTTTTTTAGTTGCACAAAAGCTTCACGGCACCTAACCGGTTTCTGAAAGGCTGCAGGTCACAATACAGTAATAAACCCTGGATATAACGGCACTCTAACTAATGGCAAAGTCTTTCCTTTCCAAATGGCCAATTACAAGTCAAAGCATCACAGCCTTGGCGGTAAAACACGTTTTGTAGAATACTGTACAATAACCTGCGCAGCCCCTCAACAATGGCTCCTAAAATTGACAAAGGAAAGACTGGAGAGAAACGAAGAATAACTACACGAAGCATTGCTGATAAAATTGAAGTAGTTAAGCAATGAGAAAAAGGCGTAAGCAGGAATGTTTTGATGCGCGGGTGCAATGTGGGTTCATCCCAGGAAGGGGATCCATCAACGTCCTCACTCGATACAACATCAACACCAGGAGAGCAGCAGAGAAGAGGAGTAAACAGTATTGTGAATATGTTTTATGAAGAGCAGTTTTAAATTAATTATGTTTAATTTATGTTCTGTAGAACAGAAAATGATAAAGCTGCACACCAATAGATAAAGAAAAATACTTGCAACAACCGGTGCTCCTGGTTTAGGGACAACTGCCAATAGATCCTAAGATAGTGAAGAATTGATGATCCAGGGCACAATGCGGATTTTCAAAAGATTTAATAAATCAAATAGCACCAAAAACATACAGTATTTGGTGCTATTCGATTTATTAAATCTTTTGAAAATCCGCATTGTGCCCTGGATCATCAGTTTTTCATTATTTATGTTCTGTACATAAGTTGTTCTTTATTTTTCCATATTTTGATTAAACTGGCAGCACTGACATGTCCGTTTTTTTATTTATACCCCCTTATAAAATGAACTCTCTGTATAATGGAATATTTGATATAATGGCACACACAAAACCCTGAGGGTGCCATTTGTATCCAGAGTTTACTGTATATGGATAGAAGGGGTTATGAGGTCTTTAAAGGCCACATTCCACCACCTATAGTTTAATATAGTACAGACAAAAGTAATAGACAGCACTCACACAAAGTAGATAAATATACACAAAGCGGGGTACCACAGACTAGAGAGGGCCCAATCCCTCTCAAACACAATAAAGTACTGAGGAAAATCCAGCACACCCTAATAATAGATACAAAGTCACTGGTATATAACCAATTTGAAAATTTAATCAGTGCACAAATAAGTCAAACAACTGACAACGCCACACTAGGAAAACAGATAACATATAGGTAGGGCCATACGTGGGATGTACAGGAGGATAAGGGATAAAGGAAAAGTAGGATGGGACAACGAAGGGAAGGTGAGGTGAATGGTGGAAGGGGAACTAAGAAAAAAAAAAGTGGGTCACAACGGGGGAGTATAGGGGGGCAACGTTTCGGGACTTGTCCCGTTCCGATCAGTCCCAGGGGGACATTGTAGCTGATTGCACGCAGTCTGTACTCCTGATTTGCCTCCTCTTTTTGTTGTTCTCTGGTGTTCTCAGTTGTTGCTAGTTCACTAATACATTGTAGCTGTTTGCATGTAGTCTGTCCCTGAATATATCTATACAAAAGTTAAACTGGATTTATTTTGCCAATTAGTTTAGGGATATTGTATGTGTATTTAATTAGAATATTACTTAGAATTTGTGGAGGGTCTTCTATTGTTTTTATTTAGGGTCAGTTCTGTTGTTGTGGGTTCTGGGGCTAGGGAAGTACCCTCATGTCCCCCTGGGACTGAGGGGAAGGGGCCTGACGAAGGGACAAGTCACGAAACGTTGCCCCCCTATACTCCCCCGTTGTGACCCACTTTTTTTGTTTTCTTTGTTCCCCTTCCACCATTCACCTCACCTTCCCTTCGTTGCCCCATCCTACTTTTCCTTTATCCCTTATCCTCCTGCACATCCCACGTATGGCCCTACCTATATGTTATCTGTTCTCCTAGTGTGGCGTTGTCAGTTGTTTGACTTATTTGTGCACTGATTAAATTTTCAAATTGGTTGTATACCTGTGACTTTGTATCTATTATTAGGGTGTGCTGGATTTTCTTCAGTACTTTATAGTTTAATATACTTCTATGTAAGTACATTAAAAGGTATCAGAATGTGATGGGTTTCTCTCGTGCGTATTATGCACGCCCACTTCATATAGTATTCAACAGCAAACGGCTATATCAGCGCAATAGGCAAAGCGCACATGCATTTCTCTTATATGTGTGTGTTGACTTCCTCCATGAGATGTTCCTTTATCTCGATGGTTGTTGGGCAGATATAGTTTACACTTCTGTAAACTTTTAAACAGCAGCTTCCCGAAAAGTGTTTCCAGGGTCCCCCGTGTTTTTCGTATGTATTTCTAATACAACAACATTTTCACAATGCTCCTGTTTTGTGTCAGTTTTTTGCTTTTGTTCCTGCAGATGGGCAGTATTCTGTTTGTCGTATACGTCCCCTTCATACGCCTTCTCTTATATCACTTCCACTTAGTCATGGTGTCTTTTTTACACCTCATGCACTTGTATGTACAGTATGTATCTTTATTTATATAGCGCTTTACAATGCACGTGCCATAATATTCACTCCTTGTACTTATGCCTCATTGATGTCCACTTACTTGTACTGTCCTGTTTCCCACACATAGGGAAATTCTAATCACTACTCCTTTCCTCTGCTGGATCTGAACCATGACAATTACAGATGGGTGACATATTCACAGAAATCCGAATCCGTCGCTGATTGGCCAGTTTCTTGCTTCCGCGGATCAGTCACCAAAAAGGCAGATTTTTTTTTTTTTTTTTTTTACATTTGTAATGGATTCCGGTCTTTAGCAATTGGCAGAACGGATTCACAATTCGAGGAGGAGGATACTTTGCATAGCTACTGCACCGACACACTTTATTCGAGCAAATACCCAGTATGTACCTGGCAGATACCTGGAATGCGCCGCTCCTCACCTCTGGCAAGCCCCGTTGCGTTTGCCTTCCCAGCCTGGGTTCATGCCTGGCTGACGGGCGGCTGATCTGTTAAATGATAATGATTAGGATTTAATAGGCTGCAATGCTTCGCGTGTCTACCAGATGGCATAAATTCATGAATTGTAATGCAGTATATATATATATACTGTGCAGTATTGCAGCCAGCGGGAATAAAATGCTTCAATCCCAGCTTGGAAAATACCTCAATGCACTCGGGCAGAAAACAGTCACAAACCTCAATACACCCGGGTATACCCGAATTCGTGGGACTAGCCGAGCTCGAATAAAGTGTGTCGCCAGTGTATTAGCATCTCTCCCAAAGTACCTCAGGTGAGCTCCTCTGTAAGCACAAGTGTCTCTCCCTCCCCTCCACACCCACGCAAAAGTCCTATTTCAGGGATTGGAATCGTGAGTCCGTTCTGCGGATTGGTAGAAGTCTGGAATCCCCGGATTCAGATTTAAGTTGAATTAGTGGACGGATTTTTTTTCATTCCTCGGATCAGATTTGGCAGTAAAAGTTCTGGAAAATCCGCAGATCAGATCCAGACCGGTTTGCCCATCTCTAACTACAACATGCTCACATCAGACTTTCTGCTTCGGCTAATACACTTCAACTGCTACCACCTTTTGTTTCTCCCACTATCTACTGTATATGTCTGTCTTTTTACTTTTGTGTCCTCTTTTGTAAAGCCCTGTGTACAGCTGCGGGCGCTATATAAATAAAGGTGTACATACACCAAATGTGCATTCTCTGACATGTCAAATGCGCTTAGACTTTGTCTAACCATATCCCACTCTGATTGTTCATATCATAAGCGCTTATAGAGTTTGCCAAATCTATAAGGTGTACAGTATATTTCTTAGTGCAGGTGTTTATAGTACGCTTTGCATGCTGTTAGCCATATATTACAACATGGATGCACATGACTTTATTGTACATTGCTGATCCCTCTTTCTGCAAAATGTTTCTACAGTAAAAAAAGAATAAAGACGCAGTGATGCCCAATGCCCCTGCTTTTCCTCCAGGATACTCCTGGTTTACCCACTATTTCTACCTGTTTCAAGCGGGGCACTTAACAATGAGAATGTTTTATGCCATAATGCCGACGGTGGAGCTCAGTGGTAATGTCACTCCCTTGAAATGGGTAAACGCGGTTCAAATTCAGATGTCTGCTTTCCTTTTTGACCTTGGACAAGTCACTTGATCTCCAGATCCGCCGCCCCTAGGCACTTACCTGGTGCCACCTACTCCATGCTGCCGCCCCCTACCCCCTGTCTCCAACGCGACGTCACACGGTGTCTCGTTGCCATGCAACACGGCGTAATTTGACACTGCAACGTCGCATTGCCATGGCAACGAGGCACCGTCTGATGTCGCATGGCGCCATTTGACGTTGCAGAAACAAGGCGGATGCGGCAGCAGGTAAGAAACTTGCCATTAGGCCTGATAGGCCCGAGAGAGCGGCCTCTGTGTACGGGGGCAGACATTTTTGGCGCCCCAAAATGTTGCCGCTCTAGGGAAATGGGAAATCCGCCGCTGCTTCCCAGTCATGCTGGGAGAACAGAGGTAATAGAAGAAAGGAAACTCCGTGCCAGCAAGACTTCGTAGTTCAATTATTTGTTTTGTGGATTGCCGGTTTGTGTACACTTGTATTTTTGATCTTTGCCTTCCAGGACTATCATGTTATTCTGCTCCATGTCTCCAGGGGAGGACAACATTTTATTTATGATGTAGATACAGTGCTGCCGTTTCCATGTTCTTGTGATATTTACTTAAGAGAAGCCTTAAAATCGGACAGAATTCTACATGTTGACTTCAGAAGGTAAGAGCTTTAATTAACTCCAACATTTATCTTTGTTTCTCTGTAATTTAACGAATGCGTGACATGAACCCTATCGCTAGTGAAAGGAAACCAAGTGGGAATACCTGCCATGGGGACACTTGTACAATTTTATGAACTAGCTCTCTTGTTGACATAAACATATATTCATGATGTGGTGGGTGTGGGAGTTTGCGCTAGCTGGGAATGTGTGTACGAACTAGGGAACCGCGTTCTCCTCACCTCACAGTCCATCTGTGGGACAAGGGTGTGGTAGCACAAGGGATTAGAAGGATGTGGAATCTTGAGTGAAATAGAGAAAGCGGGTGTGATGTACAAGTCCAGTATTTCCCTAGTGAAGGGTCTTTCGAGGGCTGCAACTTCTGTTCTAAGTATGTACACCAGTAAATGACCAGGTAGTATGAATTTCTAGTGCTGTACGTGTGTGAAAAATGTGTCCAAATGTTGTTACAAAACCTGCGTCTGTGCAATCTGAAACACACCAACCTTCTTATCCCCCTTACTCTTCCTTATAGATTGTAAGCTCCTTGGGGCAGGGTCCTCCTTACCTACTGTAATAATGTATGTTAATGTTTGTTATTGGTTTTTTTTGTCCTTCAGCGCTATTGTACCGCACTATGGAATATGTGGGTGCATTATAAATAAATGATAATAATATAGCTGCTTCAAAGCATCAGTTCATGTTTTGAGGGCTATGTATATCTGGGAAATTAGTTATCACTTTCTACTGGTAACTAATCTCTGGGGATTTCAGTGTACTTACACCTATTTAGGCTTTCATAAAGTCTCAGCCTACCATAGAGAAAATACAAATGTCCCCACACTGTAAGTAAGAAAGGAGGGAGGGAGGGAGAGGGAGGGAGGGAGAGAGGGAGAGGGAGGGAGTGGTACGATACCTTTTATTGGACCAACAAGTCGCTGATGTTACTACTTTTGAAGCTCTCGGGATCTAATAAACGGTATCATACCACCTACCCCCTCCTTTGTTCTTCATGGAAGAAAGGACCAGCACGGCCATCCACCCTTCTGCACACACAGTAAGGATTTCTTTGTTCGTGTTTGTATCACGGGTTAGGCAGATGTAGTTATTGACACTGGCAAATCACTTTTTGGGCTTCATTCTTTAAGTAGAAGAAGGCTGGAGTCGTGTAGTCATACTCGGCATTGGTTTATATTGCAGAATGGTATTTGGGAGGGAAAACTCTGCAAAGAAATTACAGACGCAGCACAAAGGATACGGTTTCCCAAAATTGTTGCATGTTGCAGTTCTATAAATGTCCAGGAGGTGTCATATCAGGTTTGACTATATAGAGATGCGGGGGGGAAAATACTCAATCTTAATGTTATGAATGAAGGGGAAGTGCGCTTATCTAATTATGCCCATAACATGATTAAAACCGCAAACTTCTGACCACTGCTGTTGCACGTACTGAGTTTTGGAGAAGTCGTTTCTTTCTGGGGAGGCTAGAACATGAACACACCCCCCCCCCCGCTAGTTCAGGACCCACACACACCATACCGTATATATTTGTGTCTAAAAGGAGCGCTACTGGGACTGTGACCTCATGTATACAGCGAAAGACAAGACACCCCGGTGCTCCACCCAACATGACAAATCATATCATGAAATACTTATCTGTTTCTTTCTTTTCATAAGTGAGGGTCATTTGGTTAAATTATTTGGCCAAAGCATTTTAAGCCTGCAAACCACATCAAGGTATCCCCTCTAATGCAAGTCCTAACACTGCCCCTTCCCCCCCCCCCCCCCCCCCCCCCGGAAAAGCTCTCCTCGCCTCTCTAATGGAGGGGAAACTGTCTTAATAAGCTGGTCATTCACAGGTGCATATAATAAGCACGTAAGGCTAGAACATGAGCCTGTCCTACATGAACATCCCAATATTTGGGCCAATTTATGTGCTTTTAGAAAACACATATTTGTAATGCCGTATACTAATCATTATTAATGTTATATTTTCATTGCTCCTCTCTTGAGAGGTCTGTTTGTTATTAAAATGAATATATTTCTGAAATGGCTCAATGTTTTACCTACAAATTGAGGCAATCCGAGCGGCATGTAAAAAAAACCCCACCTTTTTTTGTTTTAATATTTGCAGCCTTTGATTTCCTTTTATTGAAAACATTACCTAAGCTGCCGATCGACTATTTCTCCCGTGATCGATCAGCAAAGATCCTGCTTCCCAGGGTTCACTAAATGGCTGCTTTTCAGTTTCAATCAATCCTTCTGATCAGTGTAACTCAGCAGCTACAATGTATTCTTATATTACTAAGGTAACATTATCTATTGTTACAGTTTGCAGCGCAAACTGCTGGGAATATTGGCAACAAATGATCACAAACAGGAAAGTGTTTCAAACACCGTGCACTGCTGCGGAAGTGGCTAAAACCTACTATAGAAATCAAGGGATGCTCAGTGTGTTAAAACTCATTAAAAATGAGAACACACGAAAGAAGAACCCGCTCTACCTACAATGAGCAAACTATGTTGAATAAAAGCACGCTTGGCTTAAATTCTATATATTCTATAATTCCTCTGGTATTTGAGGCACCTACTGGTATTGATTGACCAACTTACTCCTATTCTGCTTATCTTCTGCTTTATAGAATTTAAGCCAAGCGTGCTTTTATTTAACATTAGTTTTTATTGTCCTCACACCATACAATAGAGTCTGATCCTTATTTTTTAATGTATACCAATTAAATCATATTTTAAATTTGCTCATTGAGCATTACACATTGGACCAGTACTGCTCATATTTCTTCACTTACTGTGTATGTGATCGGTTACATGTAAGATTACTTTCCCACTAGTAGACATTGAGTGCACATTGTAGGGACTTATCCGTTTGGAAGTGTCTGTGCTGCATCGGTGTTCTTCTTCGGTTGTCTAATTAAAAATGGCATTAAGAGTTGAATAATGATATATATTTTTTAAAAGTAGGACAGTAAGTACAGTATTATCTAATGATACAGAACTAATTTATTTGAAAAAAATAAATAAAATAAAAAACTTTAATACATGTAAAGTAAATGTAGTAGAAGTGTTTTATTTCTTACAGAATACAGGGCAGGTAGAGTACTCGGTGTGAAATATCATATTATAGAAGGCTACAACGAGTAAATACTACACGTTAAGTACAAACCATACAAGAGGCTATTAATATATGACACTATATGTAATTAAAGCAGCAAAACCTTTTCAATCTTATTTTTTTTAATCAGTTCTGTAGTATCGGATAATAGTGACTTTTTGTTGTTGTTTTTATTCAACTCTTAATGACATTTTGAATGAGGTTTAACACATCCTTTGATTGCTATAGCAGGTTTAGCCCACCTCCCAAGCAGTGCAACATCTTTGCAACACTTTCCTATTTGGAATAATGTTTTGCAAATGTTCCCAGCAGTTTGAGCTGCAAACTGTAACAATAGATAGTTACCATAGTATTATAAGGATACATTGTAGCTGCTGAGTTAAATTGACTGAAGTGGCCATTATGTTAGGCACACAATTAGGATTTTGACTGATTTATAACGGCACACCAAACGATTTCCAGCTTAGGTAAGAATATCAAATTATAAATTGTCACAGGCTTTACAGATACAAATAATAATAAATAAAAAAAAAGTTGGAAAGTAGTATTGCTGCAGTTCAAGCAATATCCTACATGTGTGTTTGAAAAAAAAATCAGTTCTGTACTATGAGAAAATACTTGTAGCATTTAAAAAATTAAAAAATAAACAATTTTAAAGACATTTTTAATGTATTCTAATGTAACAAGCATTTTTGTTCCTATAGCTACCATTTACAAATTAACATCTCCTTCTGAAACAGCATCACCTTTTTGAGTCCTGCCCTCTCTAGCAGTGAACCAATTGAATGTAGTGCCTGCCTGGTCACATGATCTTCCGCACAAAACTTTGGCTGAAGATTACCCAAGATGCATTTAGTGAACCCCCAGCCGAATTTCAGCAATCAATTACAGGAGAACGGATCGATCAGCAACTTAGCTAATCACTTGTCAGTGTGCAGATTGTATTGATGCACATATTGAAATAAACATTTTTTTTTTAAATGACAGCTTGAACAACAGCTTTAAGTTTAAAAATACGTAATTGCAATAGAGAAAAAACAAACAATAGATTGTGAGAGACCAGTACACACTACAAGAAAATGCACAAACAACTGATTTACAAAAATTACCACATTGCTCAACATTCAGTCCCCAAGGGAACCTTCCGCTGGAGCACAGAAACGCTGAGCAGCGTGGGGATTTTGGTAAATTGTTTTAAAATAGTTTTATAGTGTGTGATGGCCAATCACTAGCCATTATGATTGGCTGCTATCATTGTAATTAAAAATGTGTGTGTATTTTGTGTTTCAGAAAATTGAGAGTGGTCCGAGCGGACGAGTACCTGCGAACGTTTGCTTCTGACCGATCCCACATGAAGGACTCCAGCAGCAATTGGACAAAGCCACCCCCACCATATGCATGCATCCAAACTGCAGGTCTGTGACACGGATACAGTCGGTAGTCTTAAACCTCTTTTTCTCTTGGATTTCTGTACATATTATAGTTTGTGTGTGGGTGCTAACATACATTGATATATGCATATATACATAACCAGTGTTCGACAAACCTATACATCTGCACGCCCCGGGCGAGTGGATTTAACATTGTGGCGAGCTCCTATTGGCCCAAGCAGCACACGTGTGGTACTAGGTGGCGAGTAGATTTTTTTGTTCGGCGAGTTGATTTTTTGCTGATTTGTCGACCACTGTACATAACTACGTCTTTGTATATATTTATTTACGTGTGTTTTATATATAGTCCCAAAACAAGCACTCGGGTTACCGCAAAGTGGAAACAATTTATTGAAACAAGTAAACAAAAAAACAGATTAAAAATGTAGGACCCCTAAAGAACCTCTAATAATCCCACAGGGAATAGCAAAAAAAAAACCTAGCTGTAAAGGTGCAGATAATAGCGGAAACTGGATGTAATACAGAGCGGGTAGTGTAAAGCAATAAACGGACGATACAAAAATTCCTCTATATCATCCAGACCGGCCGGTCCGTACAATATGTATGAAAGTACATGGGTGGGACAAAGCCTGCCCTTGCAGGACCTGGATCAAGAAACTCAGTCACAAAAAAAAAGTGGTGCAAAAATATATCAGTCCAAACCAGTACCACGTAGGGAGAAGTCGAGTAGTGGCCAACAGAGTTGTAACTTCAGGTATAAAAGGTCGATTAGAACTCCACAGGAAAAATATACAGTCTATGTAACGTAGGCCCAAAAAATGGAGGCGCAAAAATGGAATATGTACTGTCTGTAGATCTATCCCGCAAGAATAAATGCATCGGTAGCATCAGCAGGTAAATTGGTGTATGTAAAGGCTGGAGCAATTATAATAATCCCAGCAAGGGAGTCCCATGTCAAAGTCAAGAGTGATGCAAATGCAAAGAGATACTCTGCATATTCCAAGGCAGTCCCAAGCAGCAGCAACAGCACACCAACACAGCAGCAACAGCACACCAACACAGCAGCAGCAGCACACCAACACAGCAGCAGCAGCACACCAACACAGCAGCAGCAGCACACCAACACAGCAGCAGCACACCAACACAGCAGCAGCAGCACACCAACACAGCAGCAGCACACCAACACAGCAGCAGCAGCACACCAACACAGCAGCAACAGCACACCAACACAGCAGCAGCAGCACACCAACACAGCAGCAGCAGCACACCAACACAGCAGCAGCAGCACACCAACACAGCAGCAGCAACACAGCAGCAGCAGCAGCACATCAACACAGCAACACAGCAGCAGCACACCAACACAGCAGCAGCACACCAACGCAGCAGCAGCACACCAACGCAGCAGCAGCACAGCAACGCAGCAGCACACCAACTCAGCAGCAGCACACCAACTCAGCAGCAGTACACCAACTCAGCAGAAGTACACCAACTCAGCAGCAGTACACCAACTCAGCAGCAGTACACCAACTCAGCAGCAGTACACCAACTCAGCAGCAGTACACCAACTCAGCAGCAGCACATCAACATAGCAGCAGCACACCAACTCAGCAGCAGTACACCAACTCAGCAGCAGCACACCAACGCAGCAGCAGCACACCAACACAGCAGCAGCACTCCAACGCAGCAGCAGCAGCACACCAACGCAGCAGCAACTGCCGCAGCACACCAACACAGCAGCAGCACATCAACATAGCAGCAGCAGTACACCAACGCAGCAGCAGCA
>NC_134484.1:40374654-40504654 GCF_040206685.1 Ascaphus truei | reverse complement strand
ATAATTTGATGCTGGAAATGATTATACCCAAAGCCACTGGTGCTAAAAAAAACCAAAAATAAGATTATACACAAACGCTAAAATAGAAAATGTCGCCTCAAATCAGTAAATGATAATGAAAACCACATAAACATATATAGACATATTAGATCATTAATGACCCCACAATGTAAGCAAGCTCTAACCCCAGATCCCACCACATAATTTGTATTAAAAAGAGCGGGTTCTGGGGTTTGAGCTTGCTGGGTTGGTGTGCTCGTTAATTTTAATTTTCAACTGGTATCAGTTGGTGGAGGTTAGTGCCCCTCCACCCAGGGTTTAAGCTCACCCCACCCCACTTTTAAGTAGCAGGTTTTTCCATGTACCTATGCAGGACATGTCCACTTAGACCACTCTCCCTCCACTGCAGAGGTAAATGAGAATTTTCACAGGTAGTGTTAGGACCTGCGTACTGGTCATGCTGTGAAGTGGCTGCAGGCTTATAACGCTTTGGCCAAATGGTTTAACTAAATGACGCTTACTTATGAGAATACCAACATTGAAGTATTTACCTACTGTATGTATTTTGTCACATTGAATGTAGCATTGGGTATTTTTGTCTTTTGATGTATATGTTAGATCATTAGTAGCAAAGTTTATCATGGATATAATTACTGTCTAAAGTTCAAATGTAACCGTTCAAAATCGTGAAGGTGCTGCTGTCTTCACAACAAGAAGATATACCGACTCCTCCATTAGAACTATAGAGAAAAATAGAGCCCAAACTTCATAGTGTAGTATTTCATTCCCCATCAAATGAAGCATAAAGAGTAAAACTCATCCACGTCTGAATAAACAGCATGAAGTATAGGGCTAGTGTGAAGCATTGGTAGCGTCTCTGGAGTCCTAGATCCTCATGGAGCTCTCTTTTGGCCATTTGTCTGAAGGAGCAGTTGTCATGGGAGACGAGGGCTATTAACACCTTTTATATCATATGATTGAGCAAGACAAGGCGGTAAAATAAATTGTAATTTATTACACGAAAAGACATACACACCATGGATCACCACACTTACTGGGATCTGGGCTAACGAAATAAACTTTCCTAGAACTAAATGTTAAAAACTGAAGTCTGTACGAGTCCTTTCTAATGACCGGGAGGAACTCACAAAAGTCGGCATGCAATTCCAGACGCGACCGCTACATTCCGTTTTCAGAACATGGCCCCTGAAAATTTCTTGAGTTGAAATCTCTGAAGCCAGCTCGCGTCTATTCCTTCCAGAGCATCTTTAAATTTGCCGCTGATGCTTTGGCGCTTGGAATCTGAGGTCCTGATTGGCTGCAAGGTTTATTATAGGTTTTGAAGTCCCATTCACAAACCATTACAGCCAATCAGCGTGTGGGAATTTCCCTGACAGCCTATCCCCAAGTTGCCGATATTCTGATGCTGAGTGGGTACCTCTTCCAATTCTGCTAAGGAGCATGCGCCAACCTGGCACCTCTGCCTCTTAGCATATTGAGCCCCTTGCTGTCCCAGGCTTTGCAAAGTCTGGGGTTGGGCAAATGGTTGCCGGATAGCCCTTTGTTAGACCAGGACTTGGGTACTCAAGTATAACTGCAGTACTCCTCCTGTTCTAACACCTTGGCATCCCGGAGGCTTTCAACTCCGGGACCTAAGCAGACTCAGTGGCACCAAGCCTGGTGGCCATCTGGGCTCTCAGATCCCCGGACTTGGAAATCCCACAGTTCATTCACAGGCTACAAGTATATACACTTATCAAAAATAAATGTCTAAGTCTCCTTTTCTGGTGTCAGGGATAGAATAAGAATATATACTCTCTACTCTTACTAGCCTTATCCCTGCCACACTGTATAAACTTGAATTTATTTTTATCCCATAAATAAAAGCCTCACAGCTTTATCACATAGCTGGGGAACCCTTGAACCCCTATACCAGGTTCAGGGTGACTGGGCATGAACTGGGCATCACTCTTTATGCTAGGGACCCCTGTACCATTCTGCGGTTACCATGATCCCCTATGCTCCATTTTTACCTTTCTGGTCTGTGCTGAAGCTGGGAACCCTGGCGGTGAGTCGCAAGAACGTTTCCAGGGTAGGGTTTTGACCAGAGCACTGTGCTTCAATGTGCCCGAGAATCTTACCTGATTCTCTGGTACATCTTTGGGGTATCCCGTAACTCGGGGACCCCTCTACATAGCCACAGGCTGACAAGATTTTCTCTGCAAAACCCACCCTGAAACTCCCAGCCCCGCAATCTCTGCTGGCTATCACTTCTGGAAAGGCAAAAACACAAAAATAATGTATTGTCGCATAATTTACACACAGTCACAGTTATGCATATATACGACAGTCAGGTCCAAGAGCTGACACTCTAGGACCTTAAAACACGGATATGGGGTAACCAAGTGGGCTTAACCTTTATTATTGAGCCTGGTTACCCCCTCACTGTCACAACAGTCTGTGGAAGGAGCAGAATGGAGAATCTCTGGAGCTTGGTCCGTCAGCGTGGTGATGTCACGATGCATACCTGTGGTGTGGAAGGACTGGGATTCCGTGCTGACAAAGGATTCCGAGATGCTAGCAACGCTTCATACTAACCACATACTTCATGCTGTTTATTCAGACGTTTGTGAGTTTTACTCTTTATTCTCCATTCTTTGGGGAATTAAATACTATACAGGTGGTCCTTGGTTATCCGACGCAATGCGTTACTCAAAATGGCGTCGGATAGCGAAGCGTCGTAAAGCGAATCACATTTTCCCATAGGAACACTGTTTAACTCAAACGTTCTGTTCCTGAAGGCATTTTTAATGCTAAAATACACAAAATATTTTACTCAAGCAATAAGATATGCAACACACACATAGATTATGATGTAAACATTATATTTATTGATTCCAGAACTGTAAAATAAAACTATATTCTGTACAGTAATGTACATTATGAGCAACAAAAAAAAACATCAATTATTAGAGGAAGAGGATTGGGGGATATCTTCAACGGATAACGGACTTCTTGGAGGTGATGTAGGTGGACTTGAAGGTTTGGGCCTCTTGAAGAAGCTCTTCAATGAAGTCTGGACAGACCCTTTCATTTTCTGCATGTAGATCTCTCTATAGCAGCTGATTTGGTTGGACACCCCACGACTGACTGAAGAGCTGCGTTCAATGTTGGGGTCATTTTCCTCAAATATGGCCATTGCACTATCAATGTGCTTGAATGCCGCAGCCAACATTTTTGTTGACAAAGATTTACATGGCTGCGCCACTTCAGCAGATTGTTGGGCCTCCTCTTCAGCAATTTTTTGTTGTTCAAATTGCAGCAGGTCTTCATTGCTCAACTTGTTAGAATGTGAGGCGAGCAACTCCTCAATATCCTTGGTTTCCACCTCCAAGTTGAGATCTCTGGCCATTTGCACAACAGTTTCTGTAACCTCTGCAACAGTCTCTGTAATGCCTTGGACATCTGACACAAAATCAGGGCACAAATTACGCCAAACTCCATTTAAATTAGATTGTTTGACCTCATTCCATGCCTCTCCGATGTTTCTTACTGCATGGAGAATGTTGTAACCTTTCCAAAATTCTTTCAAGGTTGGACCTCCTTCCACATCAGTTGCTCTGATGGCCTGGCCAAATGTTCGCCTAAGATAGTAGGCCTTGAAGGAAGCGATAACCCCCTGGTCCATCGGCTGTATTAATGAGGTGGTGTTGGGGGGCATGAACACCACCATGATGTTTGGATGGTGGTCATCCAGCTACACGGGATGGCCAGGAGCATTGTCCAGGAGCAGCAATGCTTTAAAATCAAGATTCTGCCTTATGCAATATAATTGCACAGCTGGAATAAAATGAAGCTGGAACCAGTCCTCAAAAAGGTTCCCTGTTACCCATGCCTTACGGTTGGACTTCCAAATCAGTGGACGTGTGCTCTTTGCCCTTGAATGCCCTAGGGTTTTCTGCATGATAAACAAGCAAAGGTTTTAGTTTGAAATCACCTGCAGCATTTGATCCAAGCAGAAGAGTAAGCCTGTCCTTTGCAACTTTAAAACCAGGCATAGATATTTCTTCTTTTGCAAATAGCTTCTGCTGGACATTTTCTTCCAGTAGAGCCCAGTCTCGTCAACATTGAATACTTGATGAGCGCAATAGCCACCATCCTCTATAATTTGGCTAATGTAACAGGGAAGGTTTTAACTGCCTCCTCATCAGCACTAGCAGCTTCACTGGTCACTTTAATGTTATGCAAGTTTGCCCTCTCTTTAAACCGCATAAACCAGCCCTTACTTGCAGTGAACGTTTCCTCAGTGGACCCTTCTCCATGCTGTGCTTAATGTCCTCATAAAGACTCAAAGTCTTCGCCTGAATTAAGGCTAAACTAATGGGCACATGATGCTGGGATTGATCTTCCAGCCATATGATGAGGAGTTTTTCTACCTCAGCAATATGTCCAACACGTTGCCTTATTGTTGTACCTTGCATAGGAGCTGAGTCTTTAATCTGTTCCAAGATTCTTGCCTTATCTTTTATAATTGTCACAATAGTTGTGCGAGGTATATCCAAGGCATGTCCAATTTCTGTGTTCGTCTCTCCTTTCTCAGAGCGCTTTATAATGTTTTGTTTGGTCTCCAAAGTAATAGATTTTCTAATCCTTTTTGGAGCAACAGCACTTTGCTTTTTGCTTTTATCAGACATGGTTAAGGGCCTAAAATACACCACTAAACCTTCACACAGACTGTTATGAATGATTTCCCGGACCTGCAGCCTTCTGATTGGGCAATTGTATCACTTTTGCAAAGCGTCGTAAGAGCGTCAGATAAGCCGTTCAGGCGTCGTTAAAAACGACCATAGGGATGCATTGAATAGCGTCGGAAAAGCCGTTTGTCGTAAAACGAAGCGTCGTAAAATGAGGACCGCCTGTACTATGACGTTTGCATTCTTCTATTTTTTTCTATATACCAGTAGATAGATAGGTCACATATCTATCTGCTCACTCATTTAGATTATAAAATGAATGTAACATTTACAGTGAGGCATGCCACAGTGCCTATGTAGTTGAATTAAAGGTTCTATCTTTAGTCACCCTCACTCAGGTAAAAAGTTGAAAATCAGACACTTCCTTACATGCCATTCCATTTTACATGAATAGTCTGCCCAAGCAGTTTATATTTTTTACGTGGACAAAACAGATGGGCTTTTTGAGAACGTAATAATAATGAACATTACGCAAAGCCCTTGAAAAGAAAAAGACAAACTAAGCACTTTTTGAAAAATGAGACACCAAGTCTACGGTACATAATCATCAGTGGGAATGACAATAGGAGTATGCTGCTTAAATGGGAAACGAGATGGATGTTCAATTTGGACTAACTCTCCTAAGGGGCACAAGGAGGGACCCTCATACTTTTCTATCATTTTCGGTTGCTGGCTACAACTATTTCTTACAACATAATTGCAGGTGGAACTGTACCATACTTTTTGACTTATATGCCACGAATATTAATGCATAGACCAAGGCTCGTAATCTTGTCTCAGTCTCCACCTCGAGGGTTTTATTTAACCGATCATATGAACTGGTGCCCAGTACTCAATATTCAGGGTAACCATCCCATTCCATACACACCATCCAAGGATTTACTGACCAGAGCCCTTATCGTACCTCTATACTGAGTTGGTTCCTGCATTACATAGTCTCAAGTATTTAACTACTGTATGCCATATCTTCCCTTATTGTACAGGACTAACAATTGTGTCTAACTTATTCTCAGATCTCATATCATATCTTATTCCCCTCCTCACTGTGTCGGCGATCTTGCATGTACCCCCCCTTCACACCTCCTCGCTCTCCCTTATCCCCCCCTATCCCCATGTATTTCTCTCCATCCCCTGTCTCTCACTCTTCCCCCTCTCTTCCTCACTGTCTCTTCAACCCCCTCTATCCTCTCACAGTCCCCCCCTCCGCTATCACTCAATTAGCTCCCTCTCCCTCATTGCCACTCGCTCAATCCCCCCTCCTAATACTCATTCCATCCATCCCCTCTGCTCACACAATCCCTTCCACAATACTCACACAACCCCCCCCACACACAATAATTACTCCCCACAATAGATGCACAATAATAACCCCCCACAATACCTAATTACAAGACAGTAATACCCTATCCCCAAATACATATAACACTACTCCCCAATCCCCAGATATATACAACACACACACTTACCTTGGGGATGTTCTCAGGCCTCTGCTGCCCCCGCTCTGCCCAGCTGCTATGGGCGTCTCTCCAATGCCGGACTTCCTGCCGTGAATGCCTCTCTCCCCCGCGCCATGTCTCTCTCCCCCGCCGGTGCACATTGGAAGCTAGGCCCGTCCGGAATTCGAGCCCAGCTTCACGCACCCACAGGAGAGAGTCAGGCCTGGCAGGTGTCCCGGCATGGGAGAGAGGCACGCACCAGCTGGGGAGAGCCGGGGCCTAGCGCTAGGGTTGCCAGGTGTCCAGTCTTGAACTGGTCTTTCCTGTATTTGGATACTCTGTCCCGTAAAAAATGAGAAGTAATACTGAACATGTACAGTATGTGTCTGGTATTACCTCTCTGAACATAGTGACCTGACCAGCTTGGGGGAACAGAGCTGTTGCAGGGCAACTTCCTCCATCCTGATAGGCTGCATTACCCAGCAGCAGCCAATCAGGAGGAGGTTTCAGGAGCCTGAGAGTGAGGCCAAGCAAAGGGGGAAACAGCATGGATCGGAGCTCGGACAGAGAGAGGTGTGTGTGTGTCTCGAGTACATCGCACATTTCACCATTGTGTCCAGTATTTTTGGAGATGCCACCTGTCAACCCTATTGGCGGCAACCAGAGACCCGGTGGCCAGAAGCAGAAGTTGGGTCTGGCCAGGCCCAACTTCCAGTGCAGGCCGGCAATGCCCCCCACAATCACCAGGCCTGGGACACTTGTCCCGGCTCTCCCCCCGTTTCGGCGGCCCTGCTCATCATTGGAATTTGAAAGTGAAGTTTACTCCTTGTCCTCTTGTAATCTTTGATGGTAGATAGACCAGAGCTTTAAATACAGACAGAACATTATGTATCAGATACTGCATCTCTAGATTCCGCATGCATTATTTTGCTGTGTCATCCCTCACTGTAAATGTCACATTAATTAAATAACCTAAATGAGTGAGCAGATAGATCACCTACATATATCTTAATCTTGTCAACTATAATGTGTTGGATTTAATTACTAATGTCTATGTTCAAGCTTGTCAATTTAAGAAATATTACTGTCGCTTTCACTTTTTATTTACACTGTAAATGTGCTTCCATTTGTTCCTTCACAACGACAGCTAATATTCCTCTCTTAGTCAGGCTCTGTTACTATATACTAATAATAATGTGTTTTTAAATAACTACCAATGCAGGCAAACATTTCTGCATCAAAAAGTTCACATTCATTAACCAGGTAATAAGGTCTGGGACTCCAAGGTGCAGATGATCAGAGGTCGGTTAAACGGTTTACAGTGACTTTACCCCCATTTAATGTATCGATAGTCATGACGCATATCCACAAAGGTGATTAACATTACGATGCCCTCGCGTTAACCAGATAAATATCAGATAACTAACTTTTAACGGCCATCTGGCTTACGCATATGCAAATAATATGCTAATGAGACGTTGATCTAACATCGCATGTACCCACGAACCTTCTTTGATGTTAGCGCAGGGAAATAACGTTACGAGAATTAGGTCAGACCAACACCTGCCGTTACTCACATCCAGACCATGATTATCATAGTGTTATTTCTGGGAATAGCCTACAACGAAAAAGGGCAGGTCTAGAGTGGTACCCAAATGATCGTACCGAATATAGGACTTAACCATTTAATTGCATGTGTCATACAAAGATATACAGTACACTACCGACACACTTTATTGAAGTGTGGTCGGTACCGCAAGCCGGGAAATCTCCCGGCTTGCTAGTGGCCGCCCCTCGGCGTGCCGCGCGTCATAGACGCGCGGTCACGCGTCATCGGGAGCGTGCGCCCCCTGCACGCGTGTCCAGGGGCTCCCCGAGGGAGCCCTGGTGTCCCGCGATCGCGGGACAGCGGCAGGGGGTTCCGGGGGACCCGGCGGACCCGGCAGCGGTAGGGAGAGCGCCCCGATCGGAGGGCGCTCTTCCGCTGCTTTGGCGTGCGCCCGTCACACTCGGGCGCGCGCCAGGCTACTGCTGCGGCACAGAACGGGCAAATGCTCGAATAAACTGTGCCGCAGCAGTATGTTATGGATCATATAAATGTCTGAAACACATCAAGAGATGCATCTGATAACGTGTCATGAAGTTCATGTAATAAACTACACTATGGTTTTAAGTGATTAAAGTGAATGTAGGATATGTTTGTCTGGCCTAATGTGGCATATAATCTTGAATGTATTAAGTATGGTTGCAAAATAATGTTTATCCATATTATGACAATAAAGTACCAAGAGACAGACGTTGGGTACAAAACGTTTAATCACACACGTTTTATTCAAAACTTTTATTCGCACACAGTATATTTGCTCTGGGGATCCCTTGCTTCCCAAACAATGTAATAAAAATAAGAGGTGGGAAATAATTGAGTAGCTGCAACTGCACCTTACAATGTGGATTCAGTATATTGTTTTTAAATTGCAAGTTCTAGACAATGTAGACATCAATGCACAGAGGTGTAGCCAGGACATGCTCACTGATTGTGAACCTAACTAACGCCACCACCCCAACCACTGGGCAAGTCTACACAGAGACATCCTCCCAATAACTTACCAGAGCAAGGAGGGAAGATAGGAGTCACATCAGTCCAGTGGTTGCAGTGCTACAATGAATTTTGGGGTGTGACTTTCTGGGGTTTGCAGGACAGTAGCAGATCAGGCCTGATTATTTATTATTGAGCCTTGCCCTAGCTACACCACTGTCTACAGTTGTAGTACTGTTCCCGGAGTCACGTTACATCTGAACAAAAGCACTCAGATTTCTTTAAAGGGGGCAGTGATATATAAAATATCTCCTAGTTCAGTCCGGGATCCTCGCAAAAGAATAATTTAAAATCTGGAAAAGGGATTACATGGCTAGGACACATAGTACAACAGAGCGCAAACAGGGGCCCAAATGGTGGCAATGCAAAATCTATATAAAGAGCAAGGTGGGTATTAAAAATAATAACTTGCATGAAGCGGGTGAGATTCATGCACAATACGAATCCTAAAGTTAAATGGGATATCGGGAGAATGCCTGTCAGGTGCTCGTTCACAGACCGTGCATGAAAAGACAAAGTACAAGGGAAGAAGGCAAAGTGTAAAACTGTATTACACACAAACAGAAGCTGTACAAGTTACACTCACAATTAGCCCAAGGGGCAGGCACAGATAGACCACAACGGGTCTCACATGAAGATATCTGTTCTGTGGAGGCTTGAGTCCGAGTTTCGGCGTGTATTGCCACTTACCTATTAGTTCGAAGGTAAACATTGAATGGATTGTTGCCAACACTACCTCGGACTTACACAGGCAACTACCATCAGGCCATAGATAAGGACAACTAAGACAATACAAGCATTCATTCCAAAGAATACCTTGTGAAATGATCTAGAGTAAATACAATATTTGACCTAAAATTATCATAAGATTTTGAATGAATGGCTTTCAAAAAGATATCCCTTGACCTTAGACCCCATTGTTAAGCTTATGTTTGTTCGGTTTGACCAATGTGTTAAACAAAAGTACAGTATGATAACCTTTCACTGCTATCTGCTAACTACATTGTGCATTGTGCATTGTAGGTGGCTGAAGGGACTTGAAGATGACAGTCAGGAGACAGATGTCCATTACAATTCTTTGACAGGAGAAGGAAACTTCAACTGGCGTTTTGTGTTTCCATTCCATTACCTACCTGCTGAAAAACAAGTGGTGGTTACTAAACGAGAAAACATCTTTTCTTTGGAAAAGACAGAACGTAAAATACCAGCTGTGCTTCTTCTCCAAGTCTGGGATTTTGACAGACTTTCCTCTGATGACTTTCTGGGTATGTACAGTAGTACAGTAGTACAGCTGTTTGTTGAGCCATGTACAAATCTCACATATGTTATAAACATGCCATAGCCTGAAAATACTATTTCTTTTTTGGCAAGCGGTACATGGAGGTAAAGTTACCTTGTTCAATGTCTAGGGATTTAAAATATATATATATATATATGACCCCGAGGAAGGTCCCGTTCCGGTGACCGAAACATTGGTTGCAGTGCCTCTCTTGTCTATAATACAGACTTCATTTTGGATTTAACCTTCAGTGTGCTGTCTCTTATTATCGGACACCCCTCTGGTAATTATACATATATATATATATATATATATAAAGCAACTGTAAATATTACTGTATGTTCATTTGCATGTCTTAGACAGGTCTGCAACCCTGTCTTTCCCCATGGTCACCCAGCATACAGCGCTTCCACTGCAGCAAGGGATTCTGGGAAATGACATGCAAATGAGCACTCAGTGCCACCTTTTGTCTCAAGCTCGTGTTACACAAGCCAATCCTCAAGCCAATGCATGCCGTTTTAAACACAGCTTTTAGACAGAGGCTGGGATGAGATGCAAAGCCATTAGACCCACTCACATACATGTTTCAACCTTGATGGGTATCATCAGTGTGAGGCTGGTCTTAATGGCTAGAGCAGGTTTGAGACTAGACTAGGTAATCACCACTGTCATTAAGGTTATGGTGGGTAAAAAAAAGTGACAAAAACCCTCCACAGTAAAGCATAAAGCAACTGTAAATATTACTGTATGTTCATTTGCATGTCTTAGACAGGTCTGCAACCCTGTCTTTCCCCATGGTCACCCAGCATACAGCGCTTCCACTGCAGCAAGGGATTCTGGGAAATGACATACAAATGAGCACTCAGTGCCACCTTTTGTCTCAAGCTCGTGTTACACAAGCCAATCCTCAAGCCAATGCATGCCGTTTTAAACACAGCTTTTAGACAGAGGCTGGGATGAGATGCAAAGCCATTAGACCCACTCACATACATGTTTCAACCTTGATGGGTATCATCAGTGTGAGGCTGGTCTTAATGGCTTAATGGTCTTAATGGCTAGAGCAGGTTTGAGACTAGACTAGGTAATCACCACTGTCTGGTCACCAATGCTGGGTGACCATGGGGAAAGACAGGGTTGCAGACCTGTCTAAGACATGCAAATGAACATACAGTAATATTTACAGTTGCTTTATGCTTTACTGTGGAGGGTTTTTGTCACTTTTTTTACCCACCATAACCTTAATGACAGTGGTGATTACCTAGTCTAGTCTCAAACCTGCTCTAGCCATTAAGACCAGCCTCACACTGATGATACCCATGAAGGTTGAAACATGTATGTGAGTGGGTCTAATGGCTTTGCATCTCATCCCAGCCTCTGTCTAAAAGCTGTGTTTAAAACGGCATGCATTGGCTTGAGGATTGGCTTGTGTAACACGAGCTTGAGACAAAAGGTGGCACTGAGTGCTCATTTGCATGTCATTTCCCAGAATCCCTTGCTGCAGTGGAAGCGCTGTATGCTGGGTGACCATGGGGAAAGACAGGGTTGCAGACCTGTCTAAGACATGCAAATGAACATACAGTAATATTTACAGTTGCTTTATGCTTTACTGTGGAGGGTTTTTGTCACTTTTTTTACCCACCATAACCTTAATGACAGTGGTGATTACCTAGTCTAGTCTCAAACCTGCTCTAGCCATTAAGACCAGCCTCACACTGATGATACCCATCAAGGTTGAAACATGTATGTGAGTGGGTCTAATGGCTTTGCATCTCATCCCAGCCTCTGTCTAAAAGCTGTGTTTAAAACGGCATGCATTGGCTTGAGGATTGGCTTGTGTAACACGAGCTTGAGACAAAAGGTGGCACTGAGTGCTCATTTGCATGTCATTTCCCAGAATCCCTTGCTGCAGTGGAAGCGCTGTATGCTGGGTGACCATGGGGAAAGACAGGGTTGCAGACCTGTCTAAGACATGCAAATGAACATACAGTAATATTTACAGTTGCTTTATGCTTTACTGTGGAGGGTTTTTGTCACTTTTTTTACCCACCATAACCTTAATGACAGTATATATATATATATTATGAATTCCTCAGAAAAAAATGAACAAACTGCAGTATTACGACCTCAATATCAAAGCCCTTGGCTATTTCAAAACATAAATGCCTACTTAATACTTGAAGTAAGGTAACAGGCTGCATACTGTACCTGTTGCCAAGATGTGATGGTGTACATGAATAAATGGAGCTTGTTGTTCTTTATGGAAACACATACAGTAACAGGTGAAATGGATTCCAATTTGTAACACTGGAAATGGTGATTGTATTCTTAAACACAAATAAGGCCGCGGGCATGGTCAGCGCTTAGACGCAGACCCGCGCTGTGCCGCCCTCACGCGTGTCAGTGAGCCCCTGCAGCCGCAATGAGAGCGGCTTTAGCAGGGGCTCGCGCACGCTTCCGCAGGGGTGCGGAAGCATAGCCGACAATCAAATTTTAGATTACGCGCAGGGCCGGTCACGTGAGCGGTTCGCCCAATGAGTGCGAACCAGCTCCGTGACGTCACTGGCCCGCCCATAGACACGCCCCCAGACAGCGCGCGTAGTAAGGCCAGGGAAAGCACCCGCTTTCCCTCAGCCTCCGCGCGGGCTTAGTGTCTATGAACTTAGCCTAAGGGATAACTTTGTGGCTGAATTTATATAGTCTAAAGGAGGTCAGTGGACATTTCTGACTAATTGCTGTGCGAATAGATGTTTCAGACGAATTAGAATCACCCCCTTAGTGTTAATTAGTATGGTTGTTACAGATACAATATTAATGATTCCTGAATGTATGTAAAAACAATTCTGTACTGTACTTTTGGAACTGGCAATTTAATTATTTTATGACCTTTAATTAGACTTTAGAAAGACATATCTTTTTTTTATTCACTATAATCATTTCATATTGCTTTCAATTTAATAGACTGTACTGGAAAATGTAATCCAGACAATGAACCCAAACTCATTAATAATCCAAATCTGCATAATAATTTGTTTATTACTTCTAAAAATAAGATGTTAAAATATGAATGATCTTGTTTGTTTCCCCAAACAATGAGCATGGATTAAATTAATATATAATAACATAAAGTATGTATGTACACTAACTAAAAGAACCACAAACATTTCATGTGGAAGGTTTAGCGCACATAACTTTTCACATCTAAAAGGTGACCACTTTTTTCAGCTTGATATGGATACTGACAGAATAAAACACAAGACTGCAGCTTTCGTCACGCCACTAGGTAAATGCTGATAAGAGAGCGCAGTGAGGATGAATATTAATTGCTCATTTGACTCAGTCTCACACTGATTGATACAACAAAAGACAGAAAAGCCCAAAGCTACATCCAATATGACAAAAATACACAGTGAAATACCTATTAATCTCTTGAAAAAGGGTCATTTAGTTATAGCGCTTTGGCCAAAGGGTTTAACTAAATTAGCCTTTTTCAAGAGATAAATAGGTATTGCACTGTGTATTTTTGTCACATTGGATGAAGCTTTGGGCTTTTCTGTATTTTGTTGTATACATTTAGCCACGCCCAGTAGCACTCCTTTTGACACTTATATACATATACTGTATATATTTTGTGTTTTTTGGGGGGTTTATCAGCGCTTGATGGGTATCTGTGTGTTTATTTTCTCACACTGATTGATGACAGATAATATCTTTAATCCTTATAAATGAATCATCTGGTTCTGTACTAGGGGAAATCTAACAATACTGCACATGAGAAATTGAACCATTAACCATCACAATAGCCTAGGTAAAGATTTTCTGTATTGCTGAAATTGATTTAAAGGCATGTCCTGCAATTCAGGACTCTTTGGTCCTATTCCCTCCTAAGTACAGTGCCCTTTAGTACACATTGACGTTAGTTCACAGAGTATTATTCTGTGCTTTTATCATATTCACTGAAAAGCATTTTATTCGAATATACTTTATTGTTATCTGTTCACTTCTAAGTTATTATATTCACTTATAAACTATTATATTCACTTAGATTTACATTTCTCAAGTGTGGATTACGCTTATATTTTATTTATTTCTGATTTGACGTTCATTTAATGGCACCTGAATGTATTACTGTCTATACCAATTCATTATACACATTTGTGTATTTAGGGGAGGGGGGCAGGTTAAAGCACCCCAGATATAGACTTGGAAGCTACTGCGAGACAAGTGGGACAGAAAAGCACACAAAACAACACAGTGTTGTAGTACCCTTAATTTAATATGAGAATACAAATGAATAAAATTGATTAAAATTGTAAAAAAAATTATGACACATGTGTAATGGATTGGGGAAAATAAGGATAAGATGAAGGTACATGGATTAATTAGTGCATTAGTAATTAGTGCAATTACGAGATGAAGTCTGAAAGTCAACGTATGAGCTCAGGGTCCCAACTGTCTAGCAGCCTGTAGCGTTCTCTGCTCTCCGCAGCGCTCCAGCGTCCCACTCCACTTAGTCCGTTGTCAAGGGGGTGTCAGCGGTGGGTGACATCACTCGGCTTGGGGCTCGGGACCGCTCCGCTCTGCTCAGCCACTGCTGTGACAGGCAGGATCAGCTGTTGGCAATAGCTTTGTTGCTTCCTCAGCGCTGCTGTGTCAGACCGGATCAGCTGTTGGCAATAGCTCTGTAGTTTTTCTCTACGCGTTTCGTGAGACCTAAGCCCGCTTACTCAGGAGTATTGATAGTCTGTCCCTCTGAGGGGCGCTTTTTAAGGGCTTCCAATTAACCTTACCAAGTTAACCAAAAGGCACTTAACACATGGAAGAGGGGCACTTAAAGAGTTGACATATATCTAATTCTATGCTGATAGACTGAGCCAGCTGTGCTGAAGCTGGGATATCCTGAAAAACCCGAGGTGCTGGGGGGCTTGAGGACTGAATTTGAGCTCCCCTGCCTTGTACGATGACGTTGAGTTTCTTTATACACTCTTTAAATTAGTTCAAATCTGCAAAGCATCACACTAACCCAAATGTTTATTTTCTCTGCTGCTTGTCCTGTGTCCTCTTACAGAAATCACCTTCAAGAAGGCCCTTCCTTATGCTACAGAGGTGTCTCAAATAAAGTTATACAAATATTTAAAGGGCATCGCAGTTGTATAGGAGCATATTAATTTGTATAGCTTGATATCGTTGGTATTTTTGGGGGATGGTTTGTATTGGTGTATATTAATATTAATGCTTTCCGAAGTAGTCATATGAAGTACATGCTATGGCTCTGAAATGGTGAATGCAAGACAGAAATTAATTATAACAAGTGCACTTTATCGAACAAAAAAAACAAACCTTAGCGGGCTTTGATAGCGGTACTATGTCCTATTCTACCCTAATAAAACACAGACCCATTATGGTAAACGCATTGTAGTATTGCACCATGGGGTACCACACATGGGCCTGATTATTAAAGTCATCTAGCTGCAGAACTGGTGGTAAATCTGCTACAAAACAACTCATTTGGTGTTTTTAGAGCAAAATGTTACATTGCTTTAATAGGATTTGTTTTAGTTTTTGTTTCCGGATGTGCCTCAGTTTCTCAGCACTGGAATCTCAGATAAATAGCTCCCCGTATCAATGTAGGGAAAGTATTTCTCCCTTTCATACTTCCTAATTGCTGCACGCTGTGCTTTATCAGGCTCTATGGAACTGAATCTCAATGCATTTCATCGAGGAGCAAAGAACGCAAAGAGCTGTGACTTGGGAATGGCTACGTCTATAAAGGAGGAAAATAGGATCTCTATCTTCCAGCAGAAGCGGATTCGAGGCTGGTGGCCTTTCGTGAAATCTGGGGAACTCACTGTAAGTACTGTCAACCTGGGTATTCATTGTGTTTGTAGGCAGTGATATATACAATCATTACATTATGATCTATCACGTCCTGTAGAAGAAACTGTTGTTCTCTTGGATCATTATGAGTGGCAGTATGGGGTCATTACAACTGATAAACCCTCACATACGGCACAGCCCATTGCATCTGCTTCTTGTACAATGTGTGTTTTCAGTCTCGGGAACGATGCTGTCTTAGGCCTGGGACATACTAAGTTTAAGCTCGCTGAGGCGGGCTGAGCAGATGCACAAAGCCCCTGCATCTGTCATCAGCGCGGCTATAGTTTCCCCCTCCGTATGCGCGCTGATGCATGCGGAGGCTCAGAAACTTTGCCGAGACAGTCAGGTTTCAAATTTACCGCTCAGGGAAGCGGAGGAGCGATCACGTGACCGCTCCCATCCAATGAGAGCAGGGGACTAGGCCCGCCTCCCGCTCCGCCTCCTGACATGCCTCCGCTCCACCTCTGCTCCGCCTCTGCCCCGCCCCCTGAGCGCGCTCACTGCCTCGCCTACAAGGACAGAGAAAAGCTCAATTTTCAGCAGGCGAGGCAGAGCAGGAGCGCGGCTCAGCGCGGCTGAACCCTCTATGTCCCAGGCCTTACAGTAGGTACTTGTGTGCTGGCTTAATGGGGTCATTTATGAAAGTCTTCCAGACTATGAAAAACTATTTTTCTGATCTAGCTAAATGCTAATGATGTGCCTGTGTATTGTGTGCTCTGTGGCTGCATTCTGTTCTGCGTTACCTGATTTGCATATGTTTTTCATGTCATATATACATATATATATAGGGTAAAGTTGAAGCAGAGTTCCATTTAGTCACCGGAGAAGAAGCTGAAAAGAATCCAGTAGGACGGGCCCGTAAAGAGCCAGAACCATTAGAGAAGCCAAAGTAAGTGCTAAGCTACTTATAGATTATATACGATCCTTTAATGTGAGGAGAAAAATGTGTCAAAAATTCTTTGTGGTACGTTGAACAAAATTCGAGTTCCGGATGAGTCCTCGAAGGCGAATTGGTCAGTAAACATTTGGGGCAGATGCTCCTAAAACTGCTGTCATTTCCCTGTTGCCGTCCCTTTCTGCGCATGGCATCCCACCCGCCGACGAATGTTTATGCATTACATACAAAGGTGCAGACATTCGTGCTCGAATAGTGCCTTCGTGCAGCAATGTTTTAAAGATTAAAAAAAGAGAGGCCAACGTGTCGATTGGAAACTGTGAATATCTGCGGCTGCGAGGAAACGCCACCATCGAAGCAAATTCTAATGCGAAAAAATGTTACAGTCTCGAAATATATATATATATATATATGTATATATATATACAGTGTTCGACAAACCTATACATTTGCACGCCCCGGGCAAGTGGATTTAACATTGTGGCGAGCTCCTATTGGCCCAAGCAGCACACGTGTGGTACTAGGTGGCGAGTAGATTTTTTTGTTCGGCGAGTAGATTTTTTGGTGATTTGTCGACCACTGTATATATATATATATATATATACACTACTACTGAGGAATATTCTTAGAAGCAAGTTCAATGCATTATGGTTTCAAGGCATACGTTGTAATTAGTATGTTGTATCCCCTAAATATACAGCAAACCATTAGCATACAACATAGTAACAGCCATCGTCCATTTGTGTATTTCTCTTTCAAGATTATTTCGTATTAAAAAAGAAAGGGTAAAGTCAGATAGGCGCGATGGGGTCTCCAGCTCCAGCGCCAAATGGAACCTACACAAATATATATTCAGCTCATCAATGCGGAGGCCTGAGCTCAGTTAAGCTGCGGCCAGGCAGGGAACTGGCGCTTGTGCGCTGCGCCCTGCTCGGCCGGGCGATTCGTGGCCGGCGAGGCGTGCGGTCGCCTGGGGGAGCCGCCACGACATCACGGAGCTGGTTCTCCCTCATTGGGCGAACCGCTCGCACGACGCGCTTGCGAGTGGCAAATTCAAATTTGCTTGCTCTAAGCGCCGAGCGAGCACAGCCGCCTGCTCACGCTGGCCACACGCATTGCTGCAATGTGTTTCGTCGCGGCCAGCGTGAGCGCGCCCAGCCGCTCAGCGCCACCCTGGACGAGGCCTAAGAGCAGTGTTCCCGGCTTAGGATATTTTACATGAAGAATAGAGGATAAAACAATTCAATGTGATGCCAGAAATCAGCTCTCCTCTCTTATATGTGGCCTTCTTTAATATGGCCCCTTCATAAAAATCTTTTTGTTTTGTTTTTGGTTTATAGATAATAAAGCAGCCTTTGATTACCTTTTTTAAAAACAAATTTCCTAAATTGCTGACCGATTCGTTGTCCTGTGATCAATCAGCAAAGATCCTGTTTCCCAGGGTTAACTAAATGGCTGCCTTTCAGTTTCAATCAATCCTTCTGACCAGTGTAACTCAGCAGCCACAATGTATCCTTATATTACTCAGGTAACATTATCTGTTGTTACAGTTTGCAGCACAAACTGCTGGGAACATTTGCAACAAATTATCCCAAACAGGAAAGTGTTTCAAAGATCTTGCACTGCTGCAGAAGTGGCTAAAACCTACTATAGAAATCAAATGATGCTCAGTTTATTAAGACTCATTAAAAATGGCATTAAGAGTTGAATTTAAAATAAAACATTTTAGTAAGTATTGTCTAATACTACAGAACGGATTTATTTATTAAAAACCCATCCATGTAGGATTTGCTTGGATTGCTCCTTTACTTCGCAGTTACATTGGAGCTAATAGACCAGAACAAGTTGTCAAGTCCTGTTATGGACCATTTGTTGCTCTTGTGATGCACAATCAGACAGCAGATGATGTCTTCATGCTTCTATTTCCCCCGCCGCGTGTCAGGAAAGATAAAAGAAAAAAACTCTGGGCTTTTGATTTGTTTCATTTCGCTGAACAATTCAGACTGATATAAAGTACTGTAGCAAATCGGCATGGAGCCAACAACAAAAACTGCTGCGGCAATCTCACACAGCCTCAGAGGGGGTCAAGAGATTGGATTCGCGTGAACAACACTCGTCTTTTCATCACTCAGACGTCTCGCCCTCGCTGTAGGTGAATGCGGTTCTGATGTATTTTTTTAATGTTCTCAGCTTCAGAGTTTTTATTTTTATTAAAGCAGTGCAATTCAGTGTTGCCTCTAACATTGCATTAGTATTGCTACATTTCATCAAAAAGTGATGCGTTTAACCTTTGTCTGTATTCATAACTTGAAAGCTTGTGTGGCGTGTCTGCATAGCAATACAAAAATAAACAGGGGAGGGGGGGGAGGACTTAAGAGAGAGAAATATGTATGTGCAGCCAATACACAATAGTCCAAACAGTATTTAAACAGAATTTCTCAGTAAGAGATACAAAGCATCTCTTCTCACAAAGCTCTTAATTAAGTAACTTCCATTTATTAAAGGAACAGTGGAGAGTGTGTGTGTGTAGATAGAGAGATAGATAGATAGATAGATAGATAGATAGATAGAGAGATAGATAGATAGATAGATAGATAGATAGATAGATAGATAGATAGATAGATCGATATGAGTAAATCTTATTACAAAAGCCTGTGCATTAATCCCCAGTGTCTTAACAAGTACTGTACTGGCGTAATAATTAAAACTTCGAGCTTTCATAGGCCTTACAAGGTGTTATACCCAGCCATGGTGCAAGAGGACGATAAGAGTTACTGTATGTTTTCATTATTTGGCACCTCATTCATTATTACTGTAGCTGTTAACCTAACTTAGGGCTGGGACCCGCTGCGCCCGGCGGCGGGCGGCCGCTTGAGCGTTCCCCACCAGCAGGGGAATTCTCCCGAGCCGGTCCCAGTCCCCCCTCACTGCACAGCTCACTACACGCTGTGACGCGTCAGCCGCCAGGGGATTCAAGAGAATTGTAATCCCAAGCGGCGACACGTCACGTGGTGTGGCTGTGAGCCAATGAGATGGGGAGGCTTTGGGGAGCGGGGAGGAGAGTGTGGGGGGAAAGCAGCATGAGTGCCTGTCTGTGTGTGTATGTGTGTGCCTGAGTGCGTGAGTGCCTGTCTGTGTGTGCCTGAGTGCGTGAGTGCCTGTCTGTGTGTGTCTATATGTGTGCCTGAGTGCGTGAGTGCCTGTCTGTGTGTGTGAGCGGCTGAGGAGTTGAGGGGCTAAACAGTTGAGGGGCTGAGGGGCTGAACAGTTGAGCTATTATGGAGTGGTTGTATACTACATGTACATTCATTAAATAAATGCAACATCAAACAACTTAGACAGTGTCTATCAATACATGGTTGAGGGGCTGAGGGGCGGTCCTGCCCCCTGACGTCATGGCCGCGCCCCCCCACCCGTTTTGGCCTACGCTCCTCCCCCCTCCCCCCCCCCCCGCTTGCAAAAATGGTCCCTTTGGACCGGAAAAAGCCCCAAGTGCCTCTCCACACGCCGCCTGTCTGCAGTGCGGGCACGTGGTCTGAGGCAGCGGGGCCTTAGCCTTAACGTCACATTAAGCCTTGCCGCATATCTTCAAAGACTAATAGCGTTTCATTAAGTCATGTTTTATTTTATAAACGTAATTGCATTAACTATAACGGCCGTGATAATGAGAGGCAAATAAGATGCAACAGAAGCATTTGCCCTAACATCGCATATTCACTAAACAGGGCCAGTATAACCGGTAGGTGATCGCCTAAAGCAGGAAAATTTGGGAGGCAGCAAAAACCTGGGGATTCCATGTAGCAGCAGGTCCACAGACAGAGGGGGGGAGGGACAGCTGGGACTACGGCCTGTTGGGTTCATGCAGGGACGTTAGTCATAAACTTGACATTGCTCCCATCCAGACCCTGAAATAGGGCTTTTTCGATTGGAGGAGGAGGAAGAAATTCCTGTGAACAGAACACACCTAAGATATCTGGAAATATGCTAATTCAAATATGCAAAATGTATTAAAATGATAAAAATGTGCATATTCCCAGGTATCTTTTTTCTCCCCACGTATTGTATAGAGAAGACATGTCAATGGGTACTTGAGTTGTCCTCCTCCACCTCTGCCTTCTGCACCTCCACAAACACCACCACCAAAAAAAAAGTAATTTTTCAGGGTTTGGATGTAATGTGACATTAAGCCAATGCCATTGGGATATAAAACGGCTGTTGTTTTTTGCATATAGTTACAGATGCAGCCACCAGTATTAGAACACTTGCCTGGGAAATTCTGGGAAATTCTGGGGCAGTCTCACAGTAAATGACTCAACATTTCTGTGAGATTCTTAATGGCCCATCGGATTAACAAAGCAAGGGGGGAGGGGAGCAGTAACAATGGGTTAAAATCGTGTGTTAATCCAATGGGCCATTAAGAATCTCACAGAAATGTTGAGGCATTTACTGTGAGACTGCCCCAGAATTTCCCAGGCAAGAGTTCTAATACTGGTGGCTGCATCTATATCTTTGTGGATGTGTTACCTCAGGGAAATTAATATATGTTACTGTTTTTGGTAACATCCCATTTTGAGCCCTGATTTAACTGAGCTTTGTGGATGTACCTAGCTGGGATACAAGCGGCAAGTGTATGTGGCCCTGGAATATTTTATGGCACGTATACCATAAAGTACACTATGGTTGCTATAACCTCTTGTTAAAAAGTCAGATTATTCATTCTTTTGCAAATGCTTGCTCTACCACCCTGAGGAATTCAAGCAGAAGTGTAGTTTACCCCCTTTTACTAACAACTGCAATCTGTCATCGGAAGCTTGTGTTAATTCCATGATCTTGTATTTTATTAATATATTCCCTTTTTACTTTGCTGGTGCTGATTTCAATCTGCTTACATTATTTATTATATAGCATTTCCATATAACTAAAACGACGCTGGCAGAGTGGGGTTTAAAAAAATAAGGTAGATTATGCATTTTCACATGCAACAACATTATCATTTACAGCAGATTCCTGCCACTGGCTGACATCTCTTCCCCGAGCCCCATTCCGTAAAATAAATTTTCTGGAATTACAGATTACAGTAAATCATAAATAACGCACAGATTAACACACTACTAATATGCAAACATCCACTGTTAGCCACATGACATGTAGGGTGTTTTGCAAAAAAAAAAAAAAAAACAAGCTGCACTCACAAGATGGAAAAGAGGCAAAGTGCAGCTGTTAAATGCACACCTAAATTACCCAGAACACCCTGGGTCAAATCGAGTATCTGTGTTGGTGCCAAAAAGTGATTGATTAGCAACAACACTCCGCCCACAGCAACACTCCACCCACCACAACAGAAAGTGACATCATGCCTACAGTATGTTGCATCTAAACCCCTACAATACCATTGAGCATTAAAAAAGACTCATCTCAAAATTAAAAGTGGAAGTGTATAAATACATATCAGCATCAGACAATTTATTAAGCACTTTCAGGACAGCAGCGCAGTAAGTTGGTATGAAATGGTTTCTGGCACAAATGTGCTATTCTCTTTAGAGTTGGTTACAAGGTTGCTTTTTCGATTTGCTTATCGTTGTATTTTGTTTCATATTCACAAGCTTCACAAATGTTGCCAAATTCCGCTAAAATTTGCCAGTATATTCGCCGACTGTTTTTGCTAAATATATTGCCAACGTTGGTATCAAGGAGCTCTCTCTTAGTAAGATATGCAAAGGGGGGGGGGGGGGGATTTCGGGGGAAATATTTAACGTTCTCCACATTCATGAACTTGAGAGCAAAGTTTTCAGTGCCTTCATCCGTTGCCATCTGTAGGGAAACTGAAGGTCTTGCAGAGCATTGCTCTTAAACACTAAAGACATTAATAACATGGGGAATTAAGCAATTATACTGAGTTTTTTTGTTCCTTAAAAGGCTCTGTAAAACCAAAGTAATTTGACAGCTCATTTGGTTTACAGAAAACTATATAATTCACTGAGCCTTAAAGATTGAGTTTTATATTTAATTTGAAATATTTCTTCCAACAAATCGCCTTCAAAATTTGTAACTGTAGGTTATTTCCAAGTGTTACTTTTAATTTGTTCTCTGCTGGCGGTACAGTACAAGTCATTGTGAGGGTTCCACGAGTAAATGGTTAAATGAAGACAGATTCTAGTATACTGATATTTTATAAAGGTCATTTTTTTTCTTCTCAAATTCATATTAATGTACCCAAATAAAGGCCACAACACATTGAAGTCCATTCCCCTCGGGAACAAAATAAGTCTGAATTTAATGACAACTATACTTTACATTGGTTGTGTGTGGGTGACACTTTCTTTCTGCCGCTACGGATCAGGGAGCACAGCTTATGTGACATGTCCTGAAGGAAATTGGGTTCAGTAATTATTTGGGTGATGGAAAGTAGTCTGTGCGGGTCTTCAGTGTGGAGCTTAATTGGAAGAATGTGCATAAAAACACATGTGCCAAGAGGATCAAATTCGGAATCACTGACAGCTATAGAAATGCCTACTGTAGATGTCTACTTGAGAGAGAATTAATCCCTGTGGTGTCACTTGCAGTGTTTATTCTTGCCCATTGGCCCCTTACTTCCTAGGATAGAACAGGGGTGCGCAAACTGGGGGGTCGCAAGATTTTTCAGGAGGTGGCATGGCGGTTGCAGAGGCCCTGCGCTCTTTCCCCAGGGCATTTAAATGAATGCCGAGGGATCGCGTGAGGCCTCTGCACCTTCACTCACCTTGTTTTCGGCGACGCATCGCCATGGCAACGCGGCATCACATGACGCCGTCACGAGACGCCATCCCGTGACGTCAGGTTGCCATGGCAACGTGATGCCGCGTGACCCTGCGGCGTCATTTGACACCAAAAGCCGGAGAACAGGTAAGGGAGGGGGTGGGGGGGCCGCGAGCAGGGGGGAAGCAGCAGGGAAAGATTATGTACCCCAGGGATAGAGGACTAGGGCGTCCACTGGTCTTCCTTTTTTGCAGATAACAACCCCACTAATTTAGGTATCTATGGTAGGTGCCTTCTATCGCAGATGTGGTACTCTCAATTTCCCTTGTATCCGAGCTCCTTTATTCCTACACCTCTCAGCATAGTGTTTGTAGTATTCCCACTGTAAATCTGCAGATTGGATAAAACATGCTTATATAACCTTTAGCTGCACTGACCTATCATTTTTGCTTTGTTTTCCAGTCGGCCGGACACCTCCTTTTCATGGTTCGTGAATCCTTTCAAGTGTCTGTATCACCTTATTTGGAGGAATTACAAGAAGTACATCATCATTGGGTTTATATTCATTGTCCTTGTTCTCTTCCTCGTGCTGTTCTTCTACACGCTGCCTGGTGCCATCAGTCACCGCATCCTAACAGGCTAAAATATCCCTCTCTATTCCTACTGATTCCATCAAAAGCATCTCAGAAATATTGATTGACAACTGAACTGGGCACATGGTGTTAAGGACATTATTTGTGATTCATCAATAGCCAGTCCTGTGCTGAAAATGTTTGAAATGACTGTGCTTCATCCACCAAGAATCTAGTAACGTGCCCTGGTCAAACACACTTCAATCAATGGCAATCCAAGAAATTGCTTTTAGACAATCCACTGCCTATGATTTTGACCTTATTTTGATCTTGCGTGTTATTATCGGGGCATATCACAAGTGTCTAAAAAGTCTTCTTTTAGTGTCTTTTTTTTTCATTATATATTTTTAATTTCTTGATTTTATTTAGAAAATTGCATACAAATCAAGCTTATAATACATTTTGGTATGAATAGAACATATATCAAAAACATTTTCAAAATTCAACCGGGTCAATAGTTTCCCTACAGTATGCGATAAGTCAAACTATACAAAGTTCAAATGTACAGAGAACAGCAACATACAGTATGAAAAAAAAGACGTATTGTAAATGATATCACATCCTGTTTTTTAGGCCATTAGAGCTGTATACTGGATGGCAAACAAAGATTGACTTGAAAAACACAATTAGTCTGTGTGTCCGCTCAATGAAAAATGTACTCAAGTCAATGGGAGTTGGCGCCCGTTCGGGAGCGTTATCACATAACAGAGCTTCATGAATCTGGGGGTTTGTGTCAATATTGCTCCAAAATTACCTTTATATCTCTTCCCCCCAAAATATCTATCCTAAACCTGATATACTGCCAGGGGAAATGCAAGATGCTCCGATAACAGGTATTAGAGCTCCGTCAACTGCCATGCAAGTCAATGGCACTTAACACTGATCAACCTCCAATACCAATAATCGGACCTTCTCGATTCTCCCCCTTAATCTTTTCTCAGTGCTTCTTTTCTCATTTAAATTTGAGAGCACAAGAGGCCCTTGGTTTGTACATCACTCTTCTGAAGAGAAGGTGAACTAGGAATATATACCGTATTGGGCCGAATATAATACGGCCTCGCACATAATACGACCCTAAAGTTTTGAAGGTGTTCTACGTGAAAAATAAAAGGTGTTAGGCGGTGCATATAATACGAGTACAGTTTTCGGAAGGACATTTTTAGGAAAAAACATAGCACTATATTCGGGCCAATACGGTATTTTAACAATTCTTAACATTGTGTGTAAATTATATTATTACAGATAAACTTTACAGAATTTCTTATGCTAGTTCAGAGTGATTTCAATGTAAAAATCTTAACTGTACAAAAACCCCAGTAGTTGTGTCCCAGCTGTGGATCTGCGATCACAACATTGTTATTTTTTATGTTTTTGCCTGTGTGGGCACTTTAATCACTGTGACAGCTTTATATGACGTGTTCCTATTGGGCATTACTATATTCAATATCTGGTTATTACATAATATACATTAAAATATTTTTCTCCTGCTCTTCAAAGTGTGTCTTTATTTCATTCCAAATGCACGCTAAATTTAGACAAGACCAACCAGAAAAAAAGTGTTCACATTTCCTAGATATTGATATAATTCCCACATTATCTGGGGATGCTTCTCAATGTTGGCTAAAATCAGATCACAAGCCATTTATTTGAATTGTAAATGACCTGTAATCAATATTAGTTAAAATTTAGAGATGGGTAAAAGCGGGTGTGTGAAATCAAATCTTTACATTCGAAAACCAAATAGAAAGCCCAAAACCCTAAAGATTTGTAGAACCGATTTTAAGAAACTAAACCCAAACCCCCAAAATATTTAGAACCAGAACAATATTTCAAGGTGTTTCTCCCCATATATGTTTTTATTTTTTTAAATAATTGAAAGTTTTTTAGTCACATTATTTTAGTCTTCTAATTGTTGTTTTATTTTAGACACTTTTTATGTTTTAATTTTTATAGCATTTTCTTGTTCATTTTGAGATACCCCCCCCCCAATAATTTGGTATAAAAATACAATAAAACGCCCAAAATACAAAAATGTTTTAGAAGTAGAACCAAAACACCTGTGAGTGACCACCCTCAGGTATAATATTATATTAATTTCTGCAGTAAAATGTTAAACCCTATTTCAAAACTGTAAGTTTCTTCTTTACTGCGTCTGAAATTATATATTATATATATATATATATATACTAAGTATAGCAAATGGAAATATTACTGTATGCTCATTTGCATGTCTTAGACAGGTCTGCAACCCCGCCTTTCACCATTATCACCCAGCACTTCCACTACAGCAAGGGATTTTGGGAAATGACATGCAAATGAGCACACAGTGTCACCTTTTGCTTCAAAACCATTTTTAACATGGTTCCCCATAGGCTTAAGCTTGCTGCATGGTCACAGCTTTGAGCACAGCCAGGGTTAAGATGCATAGTCAGTAAACCCACCCACAGACAGCCGTTTCGACCTTAATGGGTCTCATCAGTGTGGGGTTGGTTAACTGGCTATGCAAAAATGAAAGCTGTGTCAATGCAGCAAGCTTAAGCCTCTAGGGAATCATGTTAAAAATGGTTTTGAAGCAAAAGGTGACACGGTGTGCTCATTTGCATGTCATTTCCCAGAATCCCTTGCTGCAGTGGAAGTGCTCTGTGCTGGGTGCTGGGTGATAATGGAGAAAGGTGGGGTTGCAGACCTGTCTAAGACATGCAAATGAGCATACAGTAATATTTCCATTTGCTATATATATATATGTATGTATTATAAATGTATATATATATATATACACACACAATAAAGAAAGAGAGAAGTATCCCACAAATATTTATAAAACATGTCACATACATAAATACTCAGACAGTCTCTGTTCCAACACAATGACACTGTAAAAAGGCAAGTGCCCTATAGTGAAGAGAAAAACAACTGCTGGGCTAGTAATGATGGCTGACACTGAGAGAATGGTAAAGAGGCATGTGAACAGCCTCTTACCAATGCAACCGGATGGTCTGTGTCAAATTACACTACAGTGCACAAACTACTAGTAATAATAAAGAGTGAACAGGCACATACCAAGAGTACAGAGAACCGGATGATAAAGGCTCAGATGGAACATGTTATAACGAACCATACTCCCTAATGGGCAGTCCTAGAATAATATACACAGCCAATGCTGATGAACAATAGTCCCAACGCATTAGTCCATGGTATGCGCACTGGTTAGATGAAACACCGCTGCCGTGGTAAGATGCAAACAGTGTCACTATGCATAAGCATAGATACTGAATACTAAGGCTGCGTCCCCGCTAGCGCTGAGCGGGTGGCGCTTGGCGAGGTGACTTGCATATATACATATGTATATGCACGTCCCCGCTTACGCTATGCGCGCCTGCGTATGCACGGGCACACACGCTCAGCACTTAGGAAAATACATTTTTTTAACTTTCCCGCTCGCTCAACTATTCGGCAATGCCGCCCCCCCTGTCCCCCCCTGCGGGCGCGCGAGCAGATGCAGGACACCCGGCTCGCATGCTTTGAGTGCCAGCGCGCTCAGCGCCAGCGGGGACTCAGCCTTAGGCCTGGGACATAGAGGGTTCAGCCGCGCTGAGCCATGTTCCTGCTGTGCCTCCCCTGCTGAAAATGGGGCTTTTTTCTGTCCTTGCAGGCGAGGCAGTGAGCGCGCTCTGGGGGCGGGGCAGAGGTGGGGCGGAGCAGAGGTGGAGCGGAGGCGTGTCAGGAGGCGTAGTGGGAGGCGGGGCTAGTCCCCTGCTCCCATTGGATGGGAGCGGTCACGTGACCGCTCCTTCGCTTCCCCGAGTGGCAAATTTGAAACTTGCCTGTCTCTGCAAAGTTTCTGAGCCTCCGCACGCATCAGTATGCATGCTGAGGGGGAAACTATAGCCGCGCTGATGACAGATGCAGGGGAGTAGTGCATCTGCTCAGCGCGGCTCAGCCCGCCTCTGTAAGGTTGAATTTACTATTTCCCAGGCCTTAGTCTTCGGTGAATGCAGACAGACTGGAAACCACAAATGGAGCTTCTGACAGAGCCCCAGGCGCCACAAAACATGCGGTAAGTCCGGAACACGGGATCTTTCACCCAGCAGTTGGTCGTCTAAACGGAGAGGAACACAGAGAGTACACATAGGAGGAGAGCCCCGATGTACGTTTCGCCCTTAGCTTTGTCCGGGGGCTTAATGAAGGTGCATCCATACTGGATATATATGTCGCCCCTTCAATGACGTATCCTAATTAAAATGCAAGCAGCGCTGAATCTATGCGGGGATTCGTAAGTCAGTCCGTCAGTCCGTCACCTCCTAGAATAAGCGGTGATGTGCCGTGATATGCAAACGGGTATCTAAAAAAAGAAGTAGATACCACATTACTACAAATAAGATACAAAATGTATTGTCCATAACTTATGTTGCACAGTTTCCCCACCCCCTCCTCCCAGTGGGAGATATACAGCTTCTGCTACCTAGGGTGTGGTGCGAGTACCTGTTAGGGTCAGGAGAGCTGAGCTGATCTGCGGTGATAGGGAGATCAGGACAGACTTATGTTCTTTCTCTGAGCTTCTTCTCAGGGTGCTTAGCGCCTCTAGCCATAGTGGGCTCCAGGGTGTCTGGAGATCAGTCTCCACTATTGCAAACTTCTTCCCTCCTGCCCAGGGACTGACACTTAGACAAGAGTATGATGAACAAGGGTCTTTATTCTTGCAATCACTGCAGATGTTCCACATACAGCGGTGCATGGTCTCAGAGGCTCATGCTTCTGTATGATGCTTGCCCCACATAGTGAAGGGCATCTGCTGGGTTTCAATCAGATGTTCTTCCAGCCCCAAGGGCAGGGGGTGACCACACTCATCCCAGACGGGAGAGACTCACAGCTCTACTGGTCTCTTTCTCCTCCAGGCAAGGACTGACTAAATGTGGCACTGCCGCCCATCAGGAACCAGAAGGGTCGGGCTCATGATCTATACCTATCCCTGATAGGCTTACACTGGCCATGAGTCACCACCTCTCTTCTGTCCATCAGAGAGGAGCATGTAGGGGGGGTCACAAGCCCCCAGAATTAATCTGTCAGCCTGCAGCTACAGGAACTTACATAACAGAGGGAAAGATAGGCAGAATAGACCTACCCTATTACACTCTCCCGTGGATGAAATTCCATGGTCCCCACTGGAACCAAATTTGATGCCCCATCTGACAGTCTGGAACCTGCAGGATAACAATACAGGTCATATGTCTTGATGGTACACATAACCACAATGCACATACAGTACACAGTAGAACTCTTACCACCCACTGATAACAGCGATGGATACCTTACTAACTCTTCAACATGAAAAGTATGGGGCACTACTTGTAATATTTGGGATCAGGCTTCTTTATAGCCCGTCCCTTGAAGTCCTTGACCCAGACATAGGATATTCTGGGTCCACCAGCATCATGGCGAACCTCCACCCGATCTTTAAAGATACATGTCCCAGGAAGACATTCCCTCATCACCTCACAGATCTTAGATTCTGTTATATGTTCTTTATAACTGGTCCAGGACTGTAAATATTCTTTAATGGCTAACCTCAACCAATCATGCCGTCCATCTTCAATTTCTTGCATGATTGGCTCTGGAACATTTGAGAAGTTATAACCATGCGACAAATGGTACCTATTCCGTATGGCTCTGTCTGCTCTGCTTAACCTTATAATTTTCCGGCCAGCTCCTTGGCCAGGTAATACCCAAAATCCAGGGTCATTAGGGTCCGCCTCAAGATATAATATAGAAGGGCCTTTAGATACTCTTACCCCAAGGTTTATCTCGCACAGTCGTTTGCGAAGTACCTCGGCCATCTCCACTAGATAAAATTGGCCCATCTCCCACCAATGGTCAACTATGGAGCCGTCGACCAACACAAACCGTGTACTTTTTTAAACTAGGGACATAAACACAGAACATGGGATTCCACCAATCAAGGGGGTCCCAGGATAAAGACCCAGATCCTGAACTAATAGGTCTGTAAATACTGTGGAAAATACACTGGAGTGAGTAGATGGCTGAGATGACCCAGATACACTAGATATTTGAGACTGAGACCTGGATGATCCCCTGAAAGACTGATAAGATCCCCTGAACCCAGGCCTTTTAGTACAACTAGATGCAGGGATTTCTCCCTCAGAGTCTTTAGAAATTCCACCCTCAAATGACCAATTCCCCACATTTTTATCAGGAAACTTGTTAGCACAAAGGGGGTGACAGTAGGGTCTATGTACTTCATTTTCTGGGAGCCAATGGTCGAGGATGGGGTAGAATTGGTCTGGGCAAAGTCCACAATGTCCTGCACAGGGGTAGCATGGGATGCTAGGGCCGATGGCTGGGGCACAGCAGAGTCCATGGCCTGTCCTGTAAAGCGGGGCTTCCCTTTTGCCCAGAACTGGACCTGAGTATCCTTGTCTGCCAGCTGTCTCGGCCCAGGGACAGGACCTGACTTCCCTTGCCTGTCACCAGCCTCGACCCTGGAATCAGACCTGGCTACCCTTGCCTGCCGCCTGCCTTGACCCCAGAACCGGACCTGACTATCACTGCATCCCACGCCTCAGATTCCAGGCCAGCTTCTGGGGGCTCATGCCACCTGCCTGGCTATGTTGGATGAAAAACTGGATTCCATCTCCTCTACACTACAGAGCTTGTGCAGTCACCTCAGTACACCCAGAGTAGCTCCGTCTTCTCACACATCCGCGCCTTTAAGTAGTGAAGTAGCACCATTACCCGTGGTGTTAAAAGAACCCTGGATCCTTCTCCTGTCCACTACTTGAAAAAGTGCCACTTAGGTGCCAAACATGTGAGAGTTTCTCTTTTTGAGATCACTTCTGTGTATTTCCAAAAAAAGCTTTTTTATATTTTTTCATTTACCTGGGTTTCCGTGCTAATTTTGACTTTCTTCACTCTGATGCTGCTCCGGATCTCTTCCTTGTTTCTTCACTATGGCGGTCTCCCCTTGGCTTGCAGAGAATTCCTGAACCAGTGCCAGGTTCAGTTTGACACGCAACCATCATCCTTCACTACCCACCGCTCTCGGGTGACATACATCTTCTCCCTCCTCACGTATGAAGCATTAGCTTGGACGTATCCCCTTTATGACAAAGGCTCCCCCCTGTTGGATGACTTCATCTCCTTCATGCAGATCTTCTGAATTATCTTCGATACTCCCAGTCATGCGGCTTTGGCCAAATCTGCACTCCTGCAAATTAAGCAAGGCTCTCGCACCATGGGACAATATACAATTGAGTTCCGGGCCCTGGCAGAGGAGACCGATTAGAACAAGGGGCTTTCAACTTTCCGTCAAGGCATGAAGGAGAAACTAAAGGATGAATTAACTTACGGGGACCTACCCACTGATCTAGAATGTCTGATCACTCTTTGCATTTCCCTCGATCTTCGGATAAAGGAGAGACGTCAGGAGCAAGATTGTTCTTGCAGGTTCTGGTCTGTTTTGTTGGCTCCACTTCTTCAGGTTCCTCCTAATGAAGCTTTAGTAGAACCGACGCAGCCCATGCAATATGCATCTCACTGAACGGAAGAAGCAGTGCCGTCGCTCCTTGGGATTGTGCCTCTACTGTGGCAAGAAAAGCCATATTGTACGATCCTGTCCTTATAAATCTGGAAAACTCCAGTGCCTAGCACAAATAAGGGAGTTTCCTCTGGGCATATGCAACTTCTCCCCATCTCCGAGTCACCTGATGATCCCCATCCATTTATCTTGGCAGGACTATTTGGTTATAACCAAGGCCTTCATGGATTTTGGATCCGCGGCATGTTCGTGGATAAAGCCTTCGCTCAGTGGGTCAATATCACTCTCTGGAGTAAGGACATGCCCTTGCTCATCTCCTCCATTTATGGTACACCATTGTGATCTGGGGTCATTTTGCAAGAGATGGCTCAACTCAAAGTCATGGTCGGTGTTCTGCACCACAAGTTCCTCCAGGTGGACGTTATCCATTCTCCAAACATCGATGTAATTCCATGTCCCAGGCTGTTACTCTGATCTCAGGCGGGTCTTTGATAAAGGGCAGGCTGAGGGACTATGCACTGTCCCTTTGATTGTGCTATTGATCTGATTCCTGGATGACTCCTCCGTGCTGAGACTAAGACTATGAGGACATACATTGATGAAAATCTAAAGCGGGGATTCATTTACAAGTCCTGTTCTTCTGCTGGTGCAGGTTTCTTCTTTGTGGAGAAGAAGGATGGATCATTGAGGCCTTGTATTGACTACCAGAGTTTGAACAAAATTACTGTCAAAAACTATATTCTCTTCCTCTGATTACCGAACTCTTTGACCATTTACGTGGGGCAACCATTTTTACTAGGCTCGACTTAAGAGGTGCTTACAACCATATAGGAACTAAGCAAGGCAACGAGTGGAAAACAGCTTTCAACACACGTGTTGGACATTACAAGTACCTGGTGATGCCCTATGGTTTATGCAATGCACTTGCAGTGTTTCAGTTTTTTTCTGAATGAGATTTTCAGAGACATGTTGGACTCCTCCATTATTGTATACCTTGATTATATCCTCTAAGACCCTAGATAGAACATCATTAGCAGGGAAGGGAGGTCCTTCAGCAACTCCTATAAAACAATCTCTTCGCTAAATTCGAGATGTATGAATTCGAGAAACCCTGGCTTTCCTTTCTCAGCTACAGTATCTCAACCCAGAGTCTAGAAATGGATCCTGCCAAGGTCTCTGCTGTTCTGGACTTGCTGTTACCAAGGGCATTAAAAGCTATCCAGAGATTTCTTTGCTTCTCCAACTATTACCGACATTTTATTCAGGATTTCTCCAAGATCATTGCACCCATCTGTAAATTTAGCATAGGTTAAACTTGATGAACATATGTCTTTTTTTAATCTCATGTAACTATATAATAACTACTATGTAACTATGTAACAAACCGAGCAGGAGCTCCAAAAATGCTCAAACTCGCATTTTTTGAGAAATCGAGCCCTTCAGGTAGCTCTGAGATTCATATCGCAGCTGCAACTCGCAGGTTCTGATCTTGCCATGTGACTCGGAAGAAAAAAAAATCTTTTTACTACATCGAATTGAAGCCGGGTGTCTCCGGAGCTGACACACATTAATATCAGCACCAAAGACCCCCTGCTTCCATCCTATGTAATAAAAATACATTTACAGGCAGCTCCATTACCTTAACGGCTAACTGCTAAGGTAATGAAGGGGTTAAATACCAGTGCCTGTTTTTTGCGGGTAGAAGGTGTGGGAAGGTTGGAGTTGCCCAGAGTGGGTGTTTAGGCCTACCGGGATAGTTGCTGCAGGGTATGGAAGCAGTTGGCACAGGTAAGTGCCTTCCCATAGGCCCGAGACCGCATCATCTGTATATGGGGGCGGGAATTTTTTCCGCCCCAAAGTTTTGTCACCCTAGGCCCGGGCCTAATGGGAAATCTGCCACTTGGTGCAACAGTTACAAAAAGGCACAGCAAAGGACACTGCAAAAGACACTGAGAATAGGCCCCGTAGTCAGAACTACTGTAATGCCAGGAGAATCCCAGTAAAGAGAAATGCCAGATTGCTTACTGCTACCATAGGTAATTGGTTTGCAGAATCAGGGAATTCAAGTTAGTAGTTCACTGTGAAACTGATTAATGAACCATCAAAGATAGCCTTGGACACAGCGCCAACGTGGGTGTGAAACACATTAGAGACTTTTTGCCTTCTGTTTCTACTTCATAGCATTGGTTTAATACATTTATTTTTTACTGTGTTGTATTGTATTGTATTGTATGTCTTTATTTATATAGCGCCATTAGTGTACATAGCGCTTCACAGTAGTAATACATGTGGTAATCAAATAAATAACAGATAATATAAATAACAGATCATGGGAATAAGTGCTTTAGACATAAAAGTAACATTTCGGAAGAGGAGTCCCTGCCCCGAGGAGCTTACAGTCTAATTGGTAGGTAGCGAGAACGTACAGAGACAGTAGGAGGGAGTTCTGGTAAGTGCATCTGCAGGGGGCCAAGCATTATGTATCGTGTTTAGAATATCCACAGTGCTATTCATATGCTTCTTTAAGCAAGTGTGTCTTAAGGTGGGTCTTAAAGGTGGATAGACAGGGTGCTAGTCGGGTACTGAGGGGAAGGGCATTCCAGAGGTGTGGGGCAGTCAGTGAAAAAGGTTTAAGGCGGGAGAGGGCTTTAGATACAAAGGGGGTAGAAAGAAGACATCCTTGAGAAGAACGCAAGAGTCTGGATGGTGCATACCGAGAAATTAGGGATGAGATGTAAGGAGGGGCAGAAGAATGTAAAGCTTTAAAAGTGAGGAGAAGAATGGAATGTGAGATGCGGGATTTGATCGGAAGCCAGGAGAGGGATTTCATGAGGGGAGATGCTGAGACAGATCTAGGAAAGAGTAGAGTGATTCTGGCAGCAGCATTTAGGATAGATTGTAGGGGAGACAGGTGAGAGGCAGGAAGGCCGGACAGCAGGAGGTTACAGTAATCAAGACGGGAGAGAATGAGGGCCTGAGTCAGAGTTTTAGCAGTCGAACAACAGAGGAAAGGGCGTATCTTAGTTATATTGCGGAGGAAAAAGCGACACGTTTTAGAAATGTTTTGAATGTGAGGGGCGAATGAGAGAGAGGAGTCGAACGTGACCCCTAGGCAGCGTGCTTGGGCTACTGGGTGAATGATTGTAGTTCCAACAGTAATGTGGAAGGAGGTAGTAGGGCCAGGTTTGGGAGGAAGTATGAGGAGCTCTGTTTTAGCCATGTTGAGTTTAAGGCGTCGGAGGGCCATCCAGGATGATATAGCAGAGAGACATTCAGAAACTTTGGTTTGTACAGCAGGTGTAAGGTCAGGTGTTGAAAAGTATATTTGTGTGTCGTCGGCATAGAGGTGATAATTAAACCCAAAAGATGTTATTAGGTCACCTAGAGAGAGTGTGTACAGAGAAAAGAGAAGAGGTCCCAGGACAGAGCCCTGGGGTACCCCCACAGAGAGATCAATAGAGGAGGAGGAGGTGTTAGCAGAAGAGACACTAAAAGTACGATGGGAGAGGTAGGATGAGATCCAGGATAGAGCTTTGTTCCGAATACCTAGAGTATGGAGAATGTGGAGGAGAAGAGGGTGGTCCACGGTGTCAAATGCTGCAGAGAGGTCGAGTAATATGAGCAGAGTGTAATGACCTCTGTCTTTGGCAGCATGGAGGTCGTCAGTTATTTTGGTGAGGGCTGTTTCGGTGGAGTGAGCAGTGCGGAAGCCAGATTGTAGAGGGTCTAGGAGAGAATAGGTGTTGAGAAAATGGAGCAAGCGAGAGAATACAAGACGTTCAAGTAGTTTAGAGGCAAAAGGCAGGAGGGAGACAGGTCGATAGTTAGAAAGACAGGTAGGGTCAAGCTTGCTGTTTTTGAGTAATGGTATGACTGTTGCATGTTTGAAGGAGGATGGAAAGGTTCCAGAGCAGAGGGAGGAGTTAAAAATGTGTGTAAGCGTAGGGATTATAGTAGGAGCTAGAGGTTTTAGGAGATGGGAGGGAATGGGGTCAAGAGGGCAAGTGGTAGAGGGAGAAGAGGAGATCAACAGCGACACATCCTCCTCTGAGACAGTGGAAAAAGACTCAAGGAAGGCAGGAGGAGAGTTAGGAAGAGGTGTAGGATGGGGGGAAGAAACAGAGGGGATGTTCTGCCGTATGGATTCCACCTTTTCCTTAAAATAGTCAGCAAAGTCCTGAGCGGAGATGGAGGAAGGAGAGGCAGCTGAGGGTGGTTTGAGTAGAGTATCAAAGACAGAGAACAGTCGGCGTGGGTTAGACTTGTGCATGTTGATTAGTGCAGAAAAGTAGGCTTGTTTAGCTTGCGAGAGGGCAGAGTTGAAACAGGATAGCATAAATTTGTAGTGAAGGAAGTCTGCGAGAGTGTGAGACTTCCTCCAGAGGCGTTCAGAGGAACGAGTGGAGGAACGCAGCATGCACGTGTGGGAGTTTAGCCAGGGTCTAGGGTTAGAAGGGCGAGGGCGGCAGAGAGAAAGCGGGGCATGTAGATCAAGAGACGAGGACAAGACAGAGTTGTAGTTCCTGACCAGGTTGTCAGGGTCTGTAGCAGAGCTGAGAGAGGAGAGGGAGGAGTGTAAAGTGGACTCAAAGTCAGGTAAGTGAATAGAGCGCAGGTTTCTGCAGAACCGGGGTGTAGATGGAGGTGGAGAAGGGGAGAAGCGAGATAAAGAGAATGAGATGAGATGATGGTCAGAGAGAGGAAAAGGGGAAATGGAGAAATCAGAGAGAGAGAAGTTTTTAGTGAAAACCAGGTCTAAGTAGTGGCCATCCTTGTGGGTGCTGGCTGCAGTCCACTGTTGAAGGCCAAAAGAAGAGGTTAGAGAAAGAAAGCGGGAAGCCCAAGGGAGAGAGGGGTCATCAATGTGGCAATTGAAGTCCCCAAGGAGAAGAACAGGGGAGTCTGAGGAGAGAAAGAAAGAGAGCCAGGATTCAAAGTGAGAGAGAAAGGCAGAAGGGGGATGAGTAGAGGTAGGTGGGCGATAGATGACCGCCACATGAACAGGGAGAGGAGAGAAGATCTGGACAGTGTGAGCCTCAAAGGAGGGAAAAGCAAGAGAGGGGGGAATAGGAAGGGTTCGGTAACGGCAGACAGAGGAGAGCCCTTATGTTCTTGGGCTGTGCACTGCTACTTCTTTCTTTTTACCAACCATTTGCATGCACAATATATGCATTTGGAACAGCAAATCTCAAGGTGGGAACTATCTAACATACAGTGATATTCAAGTGTCAAAATGGAGCACAGTGCAGATCTAAGTCCATCGTGGGAACAATTGAGAAGCAGAGCATCACAGCAATAACCATAAGACTTTTCCTGAAATCAGAGCAGATGTTGCAGAGGATAGATAGGAATATATCCAGAATAATTCTTAATAATTGACAGAACGTCTGCTCTATGTATAACAGCCATCTTCAGCTGTAGTAAGTGCTACTTGATCCTCTGTGGCTACAGTACAATTAAGCGAGGTAGTTTGTAGTAGTGTCCATTTATATTCTCAGTTTTCTTTAAAAAAAAATAAGTAGATGGAAAAAAGTTATAGTTTGACACAGTAAAAAACTGCTATTTTTAGTATATTTATTACGAATTACTGTATCTATGCATAAAAATCACACAATTTGACATCTCATTTGCCTGATGTGATGTAATATCTCCTTGGAAAAGATGTGGTAGAGTCGTGGTTTCTGGGCAATATGCAATCTCGCAATGTATTGAATTGCCTATGAGAGTTTGTATATTATGTGGAATCAAAGAACAAGAAACAAAGCAAGTAAAAAAAGCTATTTTCGAATTGGCTTGAACATTAACAAATTATCTAATGCAACGCAAAGTATTTCTGTGTGAAATCAGCCATTTTGGCATGGAAATGGCATGACTTACTCATGCCTCGAGCTGGACCCCTCTCCCATTCCCAATAAATACACCATCCAACTTCTTCGGAGAAAAAACGATTGCAGCTTTATTTACAGTATAAACAACAACATGATACATATAATATTTATCTCAACTAGGAACCAAGCCAAATTGCTCCGCTTACATCTATCCCGAGCCTGGGGGATACCCTCAGCTTGTGCTCATTAAGCCATTCAGCACCTTAGGACAAATGGCACAGAGCCGCCATATGGAATGTCACTACCCTTCTGGCCGCTCAAGCCGAGAATTGTACCGCCTTTCCAAATTACCATATGGTAGGGCACAACTAATCCGGCCGCCTAAGCCTGGTATGGTACCGCCTTCCCCAAGTATTCCTTTACTAGGTCTGCGACCTCCCTCCAGGAGCCAATACTGACTGAGCCCCCCACCCCTCAGAGTAAACATTACTCCCACCATAACATTCCCAAGCTGTGACGTATACCAAGCATTACCCCAACCCTCTTTCAAAAGACGCCACTCCTTCATGCCTAAAGACAGGACAGGAGGCTGGGAACTGCGCTCCAGTAGATCATTGACGACAGAGGGAGGTTAGACTACTCCCCCCTAAATTAAGTACTGTTCCTTAAACCCCCCACACTCCAGCCTGACCTCACAGCTCCTTAGGGGAGGGGCCCTTCGGCCATAAGTCATGCTGCCACTCCCCTTACAGATCCAGGGCTTTCTTGACTTACCCATGCCTCGAGTTGGACCCCTCTCCCATTCCCAATCAAAACCGCATACAACTTCTTGGGAGGAAAAAACGGTCACAGATTTATTTATAAACAACAATATGATAAACAGAACATTTATCCCAACTAGGGATCCAGACAGATTGCTCCACTAACATCTACCCAGAGCTCAAGGGATACCCTTCAGCTCATGCACAATAAGCCATTTAGCACCTTAGGTCAAATGGCACAGAGCCCCCATACGAACATTCACCACCATTCTGGCCACTCAGTCGAGAATGGCACCGCCTTCCCCAAATTAGCATACTGAAGGACACCACCAATCTGGCTGCCTAAGCCTGGTATAGTACCGCCTTTCCTAAGTATCCATCTACGAGGTCTGAGACCTCCCTCCAGGAGCCAATACTGCCTAAGTCCCACCCCCCCAAGCAAGCATGACCACCAGCAAGGTCATTTAACAAGCCTTAAACTGGCTTTATGAGCCGCCACCAGCCTCACTGTCTTCTCCAGTGTACCCTGACACACCCAGACAGGTGAACCCCATCCTCCTTAAAAAGGCCTTTAAGCCCTCCTTCAAGGTCCACATGCTTTTCACAATCCCCCCTAAATCCAGCATGAATGCCGCCATTGCCTTATTTATTTTCTTCCCTGATCTATCTACAGCTGCATCAAACCTGGCCCCATGCCACCATTACCTCTGACTAGACCAGCAAAATAGGCCTAAAACTCACCACTCGCTGTATGTTACGCATTAACTCCAATGACTGGACCAATGCCAAATCGTTCCCACCAAAAGGAAGCAAGATTATATCAGGAGAAGCCCTTCCCCTCTCCCTGTGCAACAACTCGGGAAGCATCCGGTCCCAAATCATGCCCCTACTGCTAACCCATAACATCCTGGCCAAGGCCGGCCTTACTCCCAACTGCCTCCCTTCTGACCTACGCGTAGCTCGCTTCCCTGCCCAGTGCACATATAAATTCCCGCATAACCAGACTTCCAGTGGGCCTTGACCTGAACAAAAACACAAATAACAAAGTCAACCCATTAACTCTTTTAATAGTTTACACAGGGCCCAACATAAACCTTAAAACAACCTGATGACTACCTGTGCAACTCTTTAAAAGTCGCCTCTCTTAGGCCTAACCACATGGTTTCAGATGCCGCCCCAATCCTGAAAGATTGCTTGACTTGATTACCAAGTGCCCAATACCCACTAACTCCGCACATTTCTTCGTACCCCTTACAAACTGAAAACGGGACACCGCAGTCCCATGTATCAAAAAGGAAGGGGAATTACCCTGGGGCCTATACTGGAAGTACTCCCCCCACTTGCCTTACCAGACAGATCATGCTGTTCGCTATCCCGCCCCATATGAGCCCATCTCCCTAATCCTGCCTGGTCCATTTTTGACCTCCTGATCCTAAACCACACTATCTCACTAATGTGCATGGCCCCAAAAAAGGCCATGCAAAATGCTACGCTAACCAGCCTCGCTTCGTAATGAGAAAAACATGCTTCACATGTTGTCCCTACAAAATTGGGGCCCTATCGTCCTTGGATCTTGTTGCCCTTTTCCAACCTGCCACTGCCCTGCATATCACAAAATCCTGCATATAATCCATCTCCCCCTTTAACTTTATGTAACTCTATTTCCCCCACCCAATCTCACATAGGGCTTCTCTCTGGGAAACTTGATCTGGTTACATGGTATAGTGTGGTGCAAACCTGCTGGTAACAGGGGGCCCTGGGTCTCCCGCATGGTGGTATAGGGGAATGACAGGACAGGCTTCTGGGGTCTTGCCCAAATAGTGCTCACAGGTGCAGCGCCTCCATCTCGTGCAGCCCCCAAGTGTATGGGGAGAAGTCTCTGCAGAAGAATCTCTTCCCCCTCCTCCCAATAGACTTCACTGTCAGGCAGGAGGTATAATAAAACCCAGTGTCCTTTATTGTCTTTCTGTATTCAGCAGCCCAGTTGATTAGCAGCTTGCAGGGTGTCCACCCTCAGGATGTCCCTGGACTCACTCCCAGCCAAAGGGCACCAGGTGCGGTCCTTGCTCTTCCCTTATCCCTAGTGGGATAAGAGGTAACGATTTCCTTCCGCTCCCCTAAGGGAGGGCCTCAAACTGCCAGAGCCCTGCCAGCTTGGTTAGGGTAAACCTTGCCTCTCTCACGGTAGAGGCAGACTGCCTAAATACAGGAAGTGCAATGCATAAAGTACAGATCCAGTAAGCACCACTCCTGTACCTCTGATTGGACACAAGGCCTGATGTCACTACATTCTCTGACTCACTGCACTGCAATGAGTTGGGAAAACCCATGATTACTCCTGGCAAACCTACCCTTACTAGACATTACTCCCAGGAGGAGGACAGACCTATAGCCCAAAACCAATCAGGGCTAAATTTACAAAGAAGGAGAATCCCGCTAAAAATGTCACCACCATTGAGGCTGAGCCTCCCAACTCCCATTTCCTTAACAAAAAGCTCAACAACTTATCCCTGATGCCTCTCTCTTTGTGACGTCTATCCTACTGTCTTACAAATCCTCCCTTAACCCAGCCCACCATTCCTCCCAAGCCCTGGGAGGAAGCTGACCATGTACCCGGGGCTACCAAAGCCATCACTCCTGCACTGCTTCCTGCCACATCCTCCGTGGGCAGGGCTCCCTTGTTGTGGCTGCTCCCGGAACCAACATTGTGAACGCCACAAACTGATATCGAGAAAGGGCATCTGCCATCCCGTTCTCCAAACCCGGGGCATGCCTTACCTCGAAACATATATTATGATCCAGGCATTTCAGGACCAGCAACCTCAGCAACTGGACCATGGCCACTGGGGATGAAGCCGATAGCCCGTTCACGGTCGTCACCACATCCATGTTGTCCCACCAGAAGATGACTTCCCTGGTGACAAGCTCATGCCCCCATAGTTCTACTGCCACCACTAGCAGAAAGAGCTGTATTCCAGTCCCCAGCAGAACTCACTAAGATTAGAGATGGCGAATGTTTCAAAATTAAACCTGAGAATCTTTCGCAGAATTTTGAACAAAATTAGATTTGCAGACAGATATATTGGTAGGTGTTGTGGAGAGGGGGCGGGAGGAGGGGGATGGCGAGAGAGAGACTTATAGTACTAAAGTCCAAAGTGATATATATATATATATATATATATATATATACCCTCAAACCAACCTTCAAACAACATTGAGAGACACCTGTGCTCAAAAATGAGCATACCTGAGATACCTTGGATATATGCAATAGGCCAGGGGTGCACAAACTGGGGGCATGAGAATTTCTAGGGGGGGCGCGGCGGTTACAGAGGCCCTGCACTCTTCCCCACAGCATTTAAATTAAATGCTGGTGGAGGTGTGAGGCCTCTGTAACTCCCTTGATGTCCAAGGCAGTGTATGTGCAGCGCACAGCAGAAACAGAGAGCAGGTCTGGCAGAAATTATTCATTTATTGATTGCGCATAAAAAACAGAGAGTGCATGCCTACTACGTGTTTCGTGCAGGTAGTGCACTTTATCTTCTTGGCAACAAGTCACCATGGCAACGCGCCTTCAAATGACGCAGCGGGGTCATGTGACATGACGCATCGCCATGGCAATGAGCGTCAAATGATGCGGCGGGTCAGGTGACGTCACATGACCCACAACGTCATTTGACGCCGAGTCCTTGGAGAGGGAGGGCGCGAGCGCTGTGGCTGCCGGGCAGGGGAGCGCAGCTCAAGAAGTTTGCGCACCCCTACAATAAGCTATGCAAAGTTTATTGTAATAACTCTCTCAGCCCGTATTTCAGGCTCTGGAATTTCTGGATACAAGGATCAACAAAAAGCAACAGAGTACTACTAATAGTGTCCAGAATGTGAAAAAATATTCATGAAGAGGAAAGTGCGTTTTCCATAAAACAAAATTATTTAACGGTCATAGGACAGAGAAATATCAAAAGCGTTGACCTACCAATGCGTTTCACGCTAAAAGAAGCGCTTTCTCAATGAGAAATCGCTTCTTTTAGCCTGAACCGCATTGGTAGGGCATCTAGGGTCCTATGTATGAGTAGTAAGTCCCAAGCACCAAGAATAACAGAGAGCTGGATTTATTAATAGCAAGATGAGATATTCTTCAAATGAGATTTTGCCTGCCAAAGAGTAGTCTCAGAGTTATTAGCTGCAGCATAAGGAACATTCACATACATGAACAGGGTTCCCAAGATGGCGTCCACCGCGTGGTGGTACGTGTGCATTAGTTCAAAATGGCGCTCCCGCCAAGAAAACGGGACCGCATGGGATGATGTGCAAGATTTGCAAAAGTTTGCAGATAGAGTTGCAAGCTTTTGGCGGCGAACAAAGGATGCTGCCCCTTATGCTGGTTGGCTCTGGCGGAGTCAAGTCAAGCTGATGATACTAGCCCCACCTCTGAGATTCACCCAGGGGAGGAGCTGATTGAGTAACAGCCAATTGGAGCCGTTGTCCTGGGTGGGAGGAGTCTGAAGAGCAGACCCCAGAGCTCATTCTGCTGTGAGCTGTTGGAGAGAGAGGAGCTGCTGTATTCTCATGAGAAATCACTGCAAAATGGCTGCTTCATGTGAATCTCTTGATTTGGAAGTATCCCATTACTCCCTCCCAGGTGGCTACCTTATGGTGAGGGTTGGAGAGCAAATTTATCTACGCTGTATGTGCGCGCACTGTTGCCTGACTGGTGGCCCTGTCGGCCTAGATGTGCGGTGCCAGCACTGTGGCAACTACTACCTACGGCCTGCCAGCCCAGTGCCTGCGGAGGTGTGTGCCTATTTGAAGAACAATTACCCCGACTGATGCGGTCTCTATCCTGTTTCCTACTGCCACGGATGCTGTGGCCCGTGGGCCCTAATAAATGTGGCTAGAGGCTCCAGTGGTTCCGTGCTACTTACTACTACCTCAGCTGCTGCTGTGGAACCTGCTGTGTGCCTTTGTGCCTTACAACGGCCAGTCCGGCCTATGGTGATGGTACCGACGGTTCCAGGCTTGAGATCAGTACCTACCGACACCGACGAGGGTGAGTGACTGCTCCAGGGGTGTCGGGAGTGGATCCCCAGGTGACAGCAGAGCAAGATAGCTCCATAATTATGGTCGCCCGGGCGACTGACTTGCCCCGGCATCGCGTCCTGGCGGACGTGTCACCCCTAGATGAAGAGGATCTCTACAGGGCAGGATCTGTGGAGAAGAGCCCACAGCCTACCTGCCGTGCAGAGAGAAGTTCCGGTCCAGAGGCGTCCTTCCCAGAGATTGCGGAGGTTCTGGAGCGTCCGCGATGAGATCCGCCATCGCAGTTGACGCCGGAGATGCCCGTATGCTGCCTGCGGAGGAACCAATGGACATCCCCTACCTTGCTGTGGGTGAGTCGCCATGTTCCTACTTTACAGCAGATCCGGTTGCGGCCTTGTCCAATGCGCAGTTCTGTGATTAACTTCTGGTTTTACCAGTGACGTCATCAATGGCGCCGAGCGTGAGCTGCTACGGTGGTCTTGCGAGATTGGCACTCGCAGATGACGTCAAAAATATGGCGCCCGCGGAGCCGGTCCCACCACCACTGGGCCTAGAATCGGTGAGTATTGGCCTGCCTCCGATAGCTGTCACCAGCCTGGTGAAGGCTAACTATCCAAAGGAAGAGATGTGCGTCCCTACACTGATGCTGCCCCCTGCAAGATGGGGAAGGGGGTCACAGAGTGGCAGCATCTAAGTTAAAGTCCCCAGATGAAGGGAAAGGGAAGCCCCTTTCCATACCACAGTTACTGGACTTGTTTAAGTCCCATTCAACTGCCCTAGTGATAGATACCCCATCTACCACTACTGTGCTGGACATTCAGAACTTTGCTCAGGCCCATTCTCCCCCTGCCACTTCCCCATCATCAACCTGTGCTTCACAGAGGGTAAAATATGTAGATCCTACCGTACAGCCTTTTGTGTTAACCAAGTGTCCAGGGGATGTGGATGAGGGGAGATCGTTGAGTGAAAGCTCTGAGGAGTTAGACTCTAACTCGGTCATACTGAGCCACTAATTGAGCCAGCTGTGCTGAAGTAGGGATATCCTGAAAACCTGGCCTGTTTGCAGTCCTCGAGGACTAGAGTTTGACATGCCTGAGTTAGAGGGAGATATACGAATGGTCCAGATGTATTAAGAAGCCAGGGAGTAGAGGATCATATCAATCCTTTAGGAGGTCCTCGGGGTCTCAGTCATCTAATGCCCTTTCACGTGTATGCCAGATCTGAGTCCCTATCACAGGACCCATGTAAATGGTAGTACCCTCTGTTCCAGGGTTATGCCCCTGAGATAAAATATACAAGGTTTATTCTGCGGAGTGGCCCTATAGTTGACGATTGGTGGGAGGAAGGTGTATTTACTATTGAGGAGTCAGCTGAAGTTCTCTTTAAGAGAGAGAGTGAGATTCAGTTGGGAGTATGTATCCCTAAGGGCTCTGAAAGTTTAAAAAGAAGAATAAACCCAAAAGATCCAGGATTTTGGGTACTACCCAGCCAGGGAGCTGGTCGGAAGGTGCTTAAGCTAAGTAGAGCTGACCGGGCCATAAGAGCTAGGTTCCGGCAGTCTCAAGGGTATCACTTCCCCTATGTCCCTGCAGAAAAGAGAGGACAATCACCATGAGTGGCTGGAGTTAGCTGTCATTGATTACCTTCAGCATAAAACTAGCCATAAGGAGTTTATCACTGAGCCACGTATTTGTTCTATTATGGGGGAATGGTTGATAGGCACCTGCATTTATATCGATAGGGTGGAGGTCCGCCAGCAAGCTGGTGTCCCCAGAGTCTACTCAGTATGGGTAGAAGACTATGATTGACCGCCAGTTAAAAAGCTGGATCCTAGACATTGCCACTAGGGTTAATCCATCTAGTAGTGTTAAAAGTGTTGTATATTGTATGATGTATATCAACTTTGTCCAAATTTGTGTCATTCTGCAGATCCCAGAATGACGGATGGTGCCACATATTTGGACCCAAGCGAGGTCCTTGGGAATTTCACCCAGGGGATAGTGTAACAGGTTATGTCCCATAATACCTTTCTTTCCCCACATAGTGTATCTGTTATGTAAGTCCTGTTAACCCCAGGCAGTAACAGGTTAATCTATGGGCCAGTACCTCCCCCGCCCCCCTTGAGCTTCACTTGTAAGTGAAGGAAGTAAGGTGGTGACTCATGGCCTGTGTACAGCCTATCAGAGACGGGTACAGTCCATGAGCCCGCCCCTTCCAGAGACTTCCAAGTGAGAGTAGCAAAATTAGTCAGTCTTGTGCTGGGAGGAGAAGAGAGCACAGGGGCTGTCAGTCTTCCCCATTGGGGGAAAGCATACCATCAAGACTCAAGGCCCCATACAACCGGGGTAAGCACCATCCAGAAGTCCTGGGACTTTGGACATCAACATCTAAGCTGCAATAAAGAGCTGCAGTGATGCACAATAAATCTATCTGTTCACTATACTGTACCTCTGCCTGGGTGTCAGTTTCTGGGCAGGAGGGGTAAGGAGGGTTGTGGTGGGAGCTGATGTCCTGCATCTCAGGTGCCCATCACCGCTGGAAGCGCTGAAGCACTGACGAGCAAAAGAACCAGAGAACCCCAAAAGCCTGTCCTGTTGCCCCTTACCATCGCGGCTATACTCAGCTCTCCTGAACCAGCAGGTATGCCTCAGCACCACACTAACATTAGTAACAGTCACAGCAATGGATCTCCCAGAGAGGGGGGTGGTTGGGGGGGTGAGGGGGAAACAGTGTTCTCCAGTAAAATGAGTAAAATTGCATTGCAGAGTAAAATATTAATATACTTTAAAAAAAAATCAATTTTATGTTAAGGTATTGCTTTTAATTTACAAAAGTAATGTTGCATTTCAGCGTAAAATGTATTCTAACTGAATAGAGTAATTATGCAGCTCCCAATCTAATTTTGGTGCCTGTGACACAGGATGATAACGGGGTGGACACAAGGTCACATGGTACCGACACTAGGATTTGAACCAAGCTTCTCTGCTTCAAAGTCAATATCATTATTTTCAGTCCGTGCCTTTACTCATTGAGACACTGCTCAACTTCAGTCCTCAAGGGCCACCAACAGGTCAGGTTTTAAGGCTATCCCAGCTGCAGCACAGGTGGCCGAATCAGTGGCTCAGCCAAAGAGGAGGACATTGAGGGGTGGAGTTGAGAACAACTGCCTAAATGTTTATTGAAATGTCAACTTTCAATCTATTAAACTTTGCCTTGTATTTCACATCGCGTTTTTAGCCCCTATATGTTTTGAACTACTGTTCGCGACCCCGTCTGCTCTCCCCCCTGCTCACGCCCCCCCCCCCCTCATTTGACGCCACGTTGTCATGGCGACGCGTCACCACAGAGCCAGCTCGGAGCAGGTTAGAGAAGTTAGAGAGGCCTCAGGCCTCCCCCGGCATTTAATTTAAATGCCTTGGGGAAGAACGCGGGGCCTCTGTACCCGCCCTCCCTAGAAAATCCAGCGCCCCCAGTTTGCACACCCCTTACTTAGAGTGTGTGACATCCTTCACCTGATACAGTTTAATTCTAAATTACCTCATTGTAAATATATAGCGTAGAGCTATAATTTAGGGCTATGATTTCCTTTTTCAAACAAGTTTCATAAATACTGTACCTCCCATTGTAATTTTCCTGCTGAATTATATTACTTTTTAAAGCAAAAGTTAATTCAAAATTCATGGGTATTTGTTTGTTCCCCATGGTCTCAATATTACATTTGTTTAATATTTGCATGTGGCGATTTTCATTTCCAATGATTATTACATGATCAAAGTAACACTGACCCCGTGTAACATGGACATTTCTCCTGAGCACTAAATAACACTGGTTTTCTATGTCTGTTGGAATACTAGCTTTCACATTTATATTTGTATTGACATTTGCTTTAATAGTTTTGCTGTTGCTGCTTCAGCAGAAGTCACAGGAAGGTAAGGGAGAACTGTCATCTTCAAAGACAACATGTCAAATAGATAGGAAAAGACAGATGCTGTTTGAGAAGAAGAAAGAGCGCAGTGGGAGTAATGTCAGAGTTCAGTAAGGTATCAATAAGCACCAGCAGATAGCTGTCAGTCAGAAGTTATAACACTGTGCATACTGACTCCTCAGGCTCCGTCATTACGTCAGCTATCTCCACTATTCGTATTGCAAGTGCAGTATTCTTTACTGACACATTTAAAGATCCCTCTGACATCTCTCTGTAGGTGTCATACGTGTGCTGTTTATTTCAGCTGAATAAACAAAGCACACAAAAAAAACCTGCAAATCTCATAAACCTACTAATATATTAACCCCTTAGAAGCTCAAGACGGTGGCCATGGTTAGCTGGAAACTTGGATACTAAAGGGTTAATATTTGTACATGTGGCTGTTATGGTTTTTGCATGTTATTTGTACTGTACGGTGTTTATGTTGTTCTGTATGTTAACTCCTTTGCTACCTGAAGGCATTCCCTTATAATGTATGATGGCCTCAGGCATCGCAGACGTTTAATAACTTTCTGCCGTAGGGTTTTATAAGAAATCCTATTAAATAACCCTATGGTATAATACAAAAATGAGATGTCTCGCACCTCTCGACAATTGAATAGCTAGTGCTGATTAACGCTAATTTCTAGGAGTTCTCACTTATTTGTATTACTAATGCTGTTTTACACTAAGTAAATTTAAATGTTGTGTATTCAGATTAGATGAATATCTTTGCTCATTTATGGATGGATAATTCTTAGTAAATACAGTTGTAGTTCTAAAACAATAAAACAATCCTATTTCTTAACAACAATACATTTGACATCAGCTATATTAATCTTTACTCACTTTACCACTTGTCTCTCAGACGTTTAAACTTGCCTATCCATCTCCCTCTCTGTAGACTCTTCTATACTAATCCAGAGTTACGTCAACTACTGTATCTTGTTGATGATTTCTCATGCTCGTCCTCCTTTTTCATCTCTCTTACATCTTCCTTTAGACTCCACCAATGAACTACATCTGCCTCTCACAAGAATGGACACATTTTTTGTCCAGGTGTTTACTAAAGATTGTTTCCTATCAGACGTCTCTGCGTTGTGCTTCCCACTCTCTGAGCAACATCTCATTTAATGTGTTCCATCTTTCTCGACCTCTGCCATTCTATTCTAACCCTCATTACTCCTGTAAACTGTGCTCCATCAACCTCCCGGCTATCACTACCACCCTGAATGCTAATTTCTCTTTAAAGTCCTCTCTGACTCACCATGATAATGTTGTTCATGCCCTCAACATGGCACTTACCTCTTGTCTTGACCTCTTTTGCCTTTCTAATGACGGTTCCTTTGCTCCTGCGTTCTGAACGGCTCTGGAAGAAATCACACACCCATGTTGACGTTCTTTATTATAAATGTACAAGTTTATTCTCTCCTGTGTTAACCCCACTATTGCTACACAAAATTACTTATCTGCGCTCCTGAATATTCACAGTTCGAATACCCAACACCTATTTTCTGTGTGTAAGTCCCTTCTCAGACTTTCTTTTAAAATATCCATCTTCATAATCAAATTTGACCTCTTCTGCCCTCCTGCAGAAACTGAACTTTACGTACTGATTTCTTCCTCCCATCCAACTACATGTTCACTTGATCCCGTTCCTTCTCATCTAAACAAATCCCTTTCACTTGCTCCATTCCCAACTCTCACCCACCTTTCTAACCTTTCTTTCTCTCTCTCCTGATTCTTTTCTATCTGTCTTCAAACAATCAATGGTACCTCCAGTTACCTATTGACCCGACTTCTCTCTTTAATTATCTCCCTGTTTCCTTAATTCTTTTTGCTTCCAAATGCCTTGAACGTCTAGTACTGTATATTTTCACGCCACTGACTTTCTCAACTTCCACTCTCTTCGTGACACTCAGCAGTCAGGCTTGCAACCTGCACACCCCACTAAAACAGTGGCTACGAAGACTGCAAAGATCTTCACATAGCATAATCCCATGGTCACTATTCTCTCCTCATCCCGCCCTATGCAGATAATAATAGTTAAATATATCTTTCTGTACCAGATCGATCCACACTAGACCAGTCCCATGTTGCCTCTTAGCAATATTCTCCAGGATGTCATGCCACCACCTACAACTCAATGACGGGGATTCACTAGGCACCAATGCTGGGTATCGCACCCAAGTTCAGTATTAACTGTTATTGACTTGAACGGCAGTTAACACTGTAAAGGTACGACACCACACATCAGCAGTTAGTGATTCTCCCCCAATATGTTCAAGAAAGAGCTGCTGATTGTTCCACCAAACGCAGGTCCTATCATTCCATGTTTAGAAATTACATTGGATAACACAAAGGCTTGCTGCCTTGGAGTCACATTTGAATTCTCCAACTCGTTCCTGGTCCATATTTATATTCAAACAAAATACCATTGTGTCTTCCTGCATAACATACAGGTAGCCAAGAAAAGTCACTTTCTTTCTCATTCTACCATTGTCCATTCTTTATTTTATCTTGCTTTGACCACTGTAATAACCTACTAACAGATCTTCTTGCTTCACATCTCTGTCCCCTTCTAAATGCTGCAGCTAAGATTATCTTCCCAACGTTCATTTCAATCACCTATCTCCTCAAATCCCTCGGTTGGCTCCCTATTAATTCTGCATTTTCTTTGCATTTCTTATCATACCCTTCAACGCAATACATAAATATGCCTCACGTTATATCTCATCACTTATCTATACTTCATGCTTACTCCGCTCTGTACAGCAATGCCTCATCCCTACTACTTGGTCCCATCTTTCTTGCAGCACTGTACAGTGTCTCTGGAACGCCCTACTTACCTCTATTCTGTATGAGGTAGTATGTGAGAGAGTCTCCAATATGACCGATCTTAAAACCCACGTCCTTACTGAAGCATATGAGTATCTCAATGGCTGATACTTTACAACTCATACATTAATCCTGACCCCTTGCAGACGCACTTACCAGAACGCCCTCCTACTGTCTCTGTACGTTCTTTCTACTTACCAATTAGATTGTAAGCTCTTCGGGGCAGGGAGTCCTTTTCCTAATGTTACTTTTATGTCTGAAGCGCTTATTCCCATTATGTATTATTTGTTACTTATATTATTATGTCACGTGTATTACTGCTGTGAAGCGCTATGTACATTAATGGCACTATATACATAAAGATATACTGTACATACATACTTACATACATACACGTTAAAATTCTGAACGATAATTCAAATTATCTGACAGTCCAGGTGCATCAATCAATGAATGGTTTCTGCATTAGGAAAAGCTGGTTCAAGAAACAATGCTTCTTCTGGCCTTGGCAGGTCCTTCCATCTCAAGAGTCCAAATACAATGTATCCGACGTTTATTGTACACATTATTCTACTGTGTACAGGGCTGCATATGCATGCTTTTTGATCATAAGATTAATTCTAAATGGGCTAGATACTGCGATTTTTCAGTGCCAGTAGTAAATGTAATATTTTTATTAACTTAAACTAGGTAGTCAAATCCCAAAGCGTAACAGGTGATAAGAAATACACAGACTTATATACAGTAAAATGCCACTGTGTTTCCTGAGATTGATGATACAATGTCATTGAGCCCTTGGATTGTTAAACTCTTGCCAGACCTGTTATATTTCAAATGGCTGAATTCTGACCTTGTAGCAAGTGATAAAGCCTCAGAGTTTAAACGCAATAAAGAATGATGAGCACACATATTATCACCACGCGGTGGAAAGAGCCCCATCAAAGTGATGGTCTGTACACGATTACATGAAATGTTATCCAGCAGAGATATAAATGCATGTGGAGATTTGGCTCCAATGGTAAAAGTGCGTTGCCCATATTGTCATCTTGTGATGGTTTTCTTTATGTAAAAAAAAAAAAAGAATACCTTTCGATTGAGAACTTCTGTAATCATCATGGCCATCAGGCACGTCACGCCTTCATGTGCATTGGGCAATTATAAAGGTGGACAGGTGTCTATTTTAATTTACAAAAAATTAAAGGGTGATTCTTTAGGATAAACTATTTTATAAATTAATTTTATGGGTGTCTAGCTCAGTGCGCAAACTTTTCCCCCATGCGCACCCCTGCCTGCTCTCCTCGCCCCCTCCCACCTGCTCGGCCCCGGCTTCAAATGACGCGAGGGGTCATGTGACGTCATGTTGTCATGGTAATGTGACGTCATTTGATGCTGGGTTACCATGATGACGCGTCGTTGGAAGGTAAGTGTGTTATAGAGGCCTCCCTTTCCCCCGGCGGGAGAGCGCGAGACCTCTATAACTGCTGCGCCCCCTCCAAGAAAATCTAGTGCCCCCCAGGGGGGACGCCCTCCAGTTTGCGCATCCCTGATCTAGCTAATGGAAATAAAAATTAGTGCAGGATTGAAAAAAAAGTCCTTTGTTTTCTACCGCCACTGTACAGTACATCATACATCTGAGTCTACTCAAAACCCAGACGTTGCGATATTTTTGGTTCTCTGATTCTGTGTTATCCTTGCCATGGAATCCTATGGAAAATCAGTGACATGCTGCATTATAACGTGATATTCTGCATTATGATTGGGTGCAATACATCTGTACAATGATATCCTGTGTCATCATTGCCGTAATCTTATTGAAACTCAGTGATTTTCGGAGGTTCTGAAGGTTAGCGCTATGATTCTGAAGGTGCAGTGATGTCCCAAATATTATTATACAGTATATATATATATATATATATATATATATATATATATATATATATATATATATATATATATATACATATATATGATGGTTCCGCGCTGTCACTGACATAGGAAGCGCCATACTGTTCTTTTGCCAGTAAGGTCACTGAGTAAGAGTCAGGCTGCGCATGCGCGAGGAAAGCGCGCGAAAGGCAACCAATCTGGAGAGACTTTGGGGGTTGCACTCTGAACTCTGAACTGTGGGAGTCAGCTGAGGCTGAGGACCAATAGGGTGCGAGACTCTGGATAGAGAGAACAGGATGCGTGTGGGCGGAGGGAGACACGAGTAAGAGGTGAAGGAGGAAGGTGGCGGTACCTCGTGTGAGTGAGCGGAGGGTCAGTGACCCATCCGCTTAGGTCAAAGACATTCCCCAGCCCCCAGGAGCATTACCCCTGTCATCGTAGGGTGCCGCTTTTGTAGGGACGGCCGTAGTAGTTAGGGACCTACCCTTTAGTGCGGGTTCAGCTGCGGAGTTGCGGACGCCATCTTGGTTTGGAGGACAGACCGCACAGCATAGCGGAGTGTCGGCGCAAGGCTGGAGCAACACTGGGGACCCTGTGTGAAGTGGTGTGGTCACCGTAGTGACCGGAAGGTATCTTTAGTCAACAAGTGCACCTACACCGGTCATCAGGCGCTGATCCCGCCTCCCACTAACTAATTGGGGGCACCAGTGTGCCAGCATACTATGCTATACAGATACTAGTTACAGGACATACTCCTTGGGAGAGTGGCAGAGCCACCTGTGTACAGAACATTATACCTAACAAGGTGTGGCTGAGCCACTGTGTGTGTGTCACATTATGTGATATATAGAGTATAAGGGTTTAAGACGTGTCATGTATACTCTCTAAGCTTTCGTTAACTAATCGCAATAGTAAAAGGTTGCCTGTTGCACAATACCGTTGTATGTTTCTTACTCAGGGTAGATTCTCTAATATGGGGATCCTAAGTAAGTGGAGGCGCTGCACCATGATAAGTAAGGGTATGACCCAGGCTCCACCACAGCGGAGGCTCAGAGCTCCTGAAGCCACAGGTATACACAACACCAGTAGTTCCCTTAGATCTGGGATTCACAAAAAGGGCTACATATATATATATATGTATGTAACGGGTATTCCCTCTATCTAAATCACAGATACCGTGTGTGTGGGTGGAAACCTATGTGTTACCAGGTGTGGTGCAGTATACCTGTCAGGCTCACAGGAGGTCTGAGCCTCCGCCAGTGAGAGCCTGGGGTGAATCCTCTGGAACGTTCTCGGTTTCAGCGCCTCCACCTGTGTAGGGTTCTAGGGATGTAGAAGGTTGCCTACACAGGACCCGCATATACAATAACCACATACACAGGAATGTATATAACCACTTTACTGTAACGCAGAATAATCACACACTTATAATCAGTGGTCGACAAATCACCAAAAAATCTACTCGCCGAACAAAAAAATCTACTCGCCACCTAGTACCACACGTGTGCTGCTTGGGCCAATAGGAGCTCGCCACGATGTTAAATCCACTCGCCCGGGGCGTGCAAATGTATAGGTTTGTCGAACACTGCTTATAATACTAATACTTCCCCTAGAGGGTAACTCCACAATATACTCAGTCCCAAGTGTCCTTCACTCCAGTAGGAGTGTACCTACCCACCACCGTGTACCCCCACACCGTGTCCACAGCCTAACACCTTTGTCCCGTGCTCAGCGCTGCCACTATGTGTAATGATAATATGTATAGGATACGTTGGTGCACTTAGGAAGGTACCTGCCGAGCGTTCCTGCACTCGGGCCTGCGAACTTCGAAAAGGATCTGCCGCTTGGTGATCCCGTCTGAACCGGTGTTTCCTCGCACGAGGGTCCACCAGGGGCGATCCCACCCTGGAGAGAGTCTCTGTCTCTTTGGGCACAGACTTGAGCCCAAGTCTCTTCTCGGGGAACGTAGCGTCCACTGTGTCCCTATCTAACACTAGTACTACTGTGACAGGGTCCCTAGCCTAGGGCCTGTCCCTGTAGTACCACAAACTGGGGAGTTAGGACCTATCTGGGGCCTAGGGGGTTACTGGCCTAATGCAGTAATTGCTGTGGCTGCACTGCAAGCCACACTGTCTTTTCTTGTCAGAACTCACAGCACTGCAGTTGTGCCACTGACAAGACTCAGATTCAGATTAGGGCAGGGTCCCTACCTAAGGGGCCTTCCCTATGAACTTACCCACTAACCTAGTGGGGAGTGGGGGCTACCTGGGCCTGGGGTTTCTGTGTACACTACACTGTACACTGTGTACACTACCTTCCCCAATCTCTTCCTGGATCCAATTGACAAAAACCCTGTCTGCACACAACATTGTTGCAACTCTGCAGCATGAGAATCTGCCAGCTCTATTGGCTGTCTGGCTGCCTGTGACCAGGGTGAAAGTGCAGTCCCCAGAGGCTGCTGGGAATTGTAGTCCTTGGCACAGCTCTTTCCTATGGGAACTGCGTGCGCGATCTTTACTGCGCATGTGCAAAGCTGTAATGGCCGCAGCTATGCTTAACTGCACCTGCGCAACCTCCCAGAGCTCCGGCACACTGGCAATGGCCACCACTACCCTGACCAACCTCTGCGCATTGCGCGAACCTCGCACCACAACCAAGATGGCGGTGCCCGCCGGGAGAAGTCGCCGTCCCCTTCCTCCACTGCCACAGGGGTAAGGCAGCGGGCAAAGGAAGATCAGGGGAACTGGGGGTGACCCCCTTACATATATATCATTTAAAATAGCAACCCCCCCCACCACCACCACCACGGAAGTCTAGATGAGATTAACGCATATAATGTTAGTATATGGCCCCCTAAGCATGTCCCGTTCTTTAAAAAATATATTCTGTATATTTTTCTAGTGTTAAAAAGCATGAATTGACTTAATTTCTAGCTCTTTTAAATTTACCATGGTAGCCTTTATACTGCACTGGGTCCCGGGTAGAGCTCCATTTTAACCTTCCACACACTTAATATTCCAAGAACGTATATAAACAAATGGCTATCAACAACTATACGACTTTATTTCATACAGCGTTTTTCTCCCAATGGGACTCACAGCGCTTCATTTAACAGGTTCAAATGCTCTAAATTCAGTGTCATTGCCCATTGAGTCGCTTCCTCTGCCTATCAGCATGCACTGCTGCGTTAATTAGCTTTGTGAAACAATGTAGCTTGGTTTCTGAAGATACAATGGTTAGTTCTTAATAATATGCAAATGTGTACCACATATCTTGCGAATGCACGGCGACTCCGTGTTAGTGACCCATACATGTGTCCCCTTTCTGCTTTGTCCTTTTCATAAAAACTATATCAAAATAGCTGGGTAAAGAAAAATCACCAAATGAAACTGGTAAAATGTAACAATTCTACGTTCCACTGAAATGAGCCAAAATAGATATATAAATATTTTTTCTTTATCAATAAACTTTTTTTTGTGTTCTCTTGCAAACAAAATGCTAAAATTATTTGTTCTTATTCCATTCATATATTTTCCTTACTGAGCTCCAACAAAAAAAGTAGCTTAATGTATAACACTGTCTAGAACATTACAATGTATAACATTAAAAAAAATGTATATTTGCATTAAAACATCAATATTCATTTATTTGAAACATCATTTTAAGTCAGAGTTTTTTATTGGCCCTTTTACACTTTGCTCCCAGTTGTCCCATAATCACCAAACCAGATCGGAGCGTGTGAGACGTCCGTCGCATCCACATAGCATGCTTATTAGCTTTCCTACTCTTGAGACAATCGAATTGCCAAGATATATGTTATTAGTACAAATTAGGAGAGAACTGCAGCCAAGCCCTGTATTGGATATCTTTAGTAATTAGTTTTGTGTCCAATTATTTGATTGTGAGTGAGTAGGTAAGACAGTGTGCCTCCAGTACATAAAATTAATCCTTTTAAGAAGAAAAGGCCTTGTTCTAGTTATTGTGCTGTAATGGATTGTGCTGACAGTGATCTGCTAAACTATTTTGTGTTGCAGTTCAACAAATATTTAGCTGGTAATGACTGTTGGCTGTTTCCCAGAGTAAAAGCCATCACATTATTGTCTCCCACCGGGCATTGCCTGATTGCCTCTTGGCCCCCGTTGGTGACAGTGGAAGTGTCTGGTTATACAAAGGGCTGTTAGTCCAGATCTCTGAAGTGCAAAGCCAAACATATCTGTAGATACAGGAATATACAGTATACCAATGCCTTACAGAAAAATAAAATGCTAAATGAACTGTACTCTGCATTATGTACCGTGTGTAAGAAAAAGCCATAATATGCTGGTATAATCACTTTAATTGTAAAAGGCCTAATAGCTTAGTTTAATAGCTACTGTAGCTCTTTCTTTTCAGTAGACTGTTAATCCAATAACACAGCTGCCTAATCAATTATGCTCCAGTATCTGGCATTAGGATTTTAGCCGTGTACAAAATTGCTGCCAATACAGTTTTCAACAATATCACAAAAACACAAAATAGACGTGCAAAGCAGTGGGGGTAATAAATAACAAGTAACTCCCCCCCCCCTGCATCTCACATCACCCCCCCCCCCTCCCCTGCATCTCCATCACACCCCCCCTGTATCTCACATCACCCCCCCTGCATCTCACATCACCCCCCCTGCATCTCACATCACCCCCCCTGCATCTCACATCACCCCCCCCCCTGCATCTCACATCACCCCCCCTGCATCTCACATCACCCCCCCCTGCATCTCACATCACCCCCCCCTGCATCTCACATCACACCCCCCCCCCCCCTCCTGCATCTCACATCACACCACCCTGGATCGATCGATCTCTCTCCTCCTCCTATCCTCCCCCTATCCCTCTACCCCCCTCTCCCTCTCGCTTCTCTCCCTCTCGCTTCTCTCCCTCTCGCTTCTCTCCCTCTCTCTCTTCTCTCCCACTCTCTTCTCTCTCACTCTCTTCTCTCATACTCTTCTCTCACACTCTTCTCTCACACTTTTCTCTCACACTCTCTCTCACTCTCTCACTCACTCTCACACACTCTCTCTCACTCACTCACACACACTCTCTCTCACACACTCTCTCTCTCACACACTCTCTCTCACACTCTCTCACACACTCTCTTTCTCACACACTCTCTTTCTCACACTCTCTCTCTCACACTCTCTCTCTCTGACACACTCTCTCACACACACTCTCTCTCACACACACTCTCTTTCTCACACACACACTCTCTCTCACACACACTTTCTCTATCTCTCTAACACACACTCTCTTTCACACAAACACTGTCACACACACACACACACACTGTGACACACACTCACACACACACTGTCACACACACTGTCACACACACACATACACAAGCAAAGATTGCAGCAGAAGAGCCTCTCCTCCTCCCCCGTAGCTCACATGCAATGTTTGCAGAAACAACCTCTCCTAAACCCCCTCCCCACCCTTCCCGTAGCTCACAAGCAAAGATCTCCCTCTCCCATCCCATATGCTACCTCAGGCAGCAGGAGGCTTGAGGCGGCGAGGTCTGCACGCGCTCTATAGCAGCAGGCTAGAGCGAGCTCTGAGGAGGGAGGAGGAGGGAGGATTAGAGTGTAGGGAGGAGAGGCGGCCAGACGGAACCCCTGTGATTGCTCCACGGAGCCCCAGGGTTCCGCGGAGCCCTGGTGGAGAATCACTGGCCTACAGAGACCCCAGAATAGAAGCAGCTGGCCCCCCTCTGTTGGACATAACACAGGACTGCAACATTGCTCATCACACATTGGTTATGTAAGATTTTAGGCAATATCTTGATATCTGTGTTAATTAGGGAAATTGGTCCGTAATTAGATGTATCTGTCAGGTCTTTGCTGTCTTTTGAAATCAACACAATATTAGCCTGTAGCATTTCTGTGGGCATAGAATGGCTTTTTAAAATAGTGTTTAATGATATGAGGAATCAAGTAGAAGGATTGTTGTTCTATAATACTAGTTGGAATATCCATCCGGACCCTCTCTTCCTTTATCTCACTGTCCAATTATTTCTGAACCTTCATGTTTAAATTGGGTCTTTTACAAGCCCTTAATAGAGAATTGAAAACAGATCTAAAATGCTCCGCAACAGTAGTTTTGTGTCGTATGGATATTTAATGATCCAATCTGCGAATTCCAAAATCTGTTGTCAGATTGTTAAATGCTATGTAACGGATTTTCTGGCCTGGCCTGACCCACCCAATCTCACATTGGCCCCTGTGGTCTAACCAGTCCCCATTACATGGTCGTGTCTGGTGGTGCACCTGTTGGCAACAGGACTCCTGAGTCTCCCGCATGATGTTCTGTGGGGAATGTCAACCCAGACAGGCAGCTGAGGTAGTGTGTTAGAGTCCTACCTACATACAGTGCAGCGCCTCCACCTCATCAGGATCTCTGCATCCGCAAGGAGATGGTTCTGATGAGGAACTCCTCGGTGGTGCATTCCGCTGTGAAGTAACTTCACACTCACACAGTGGGGTTGTCGTGAAACAGGGCATCTTTATTGATGATGGTATGGGCAGACTGCCCCTCGCAGTTGGCAGCTCAGCCACTCATCTTGTCCCGTACTTTCCCTTCAAAAGGTCGGCCCTCCCAATCGAGTTGGGTCACCTCTCCCCTCAGGGAGATCACCACCTGTGCCAGGTCCCTGGACACAGTGTAGGCCCAGCCAGCCTTACTGCTGCTGACTCTTGAACTAGGACTGCACCACTAGTTAACACACTAGTGGACGCCTTAACCTTCAACTCTGAACCTAGTCATGTAGAACAACACTAACTTTGGACAGTGCTGTGCCTTATATACCCATGAAAATGGCTCCACCTCCTGTGTCACTAACAATGGACACAAGGTCTGTTACCACTCCCCTCATGTACATATGACACCTCACCAGGGTGTGAGGGCAAACCTCCATGATTGATGCTGGCAATCCTGTATACTTACCAGGCTTACTGCCAGCATGAAAGAAAACTGTGTACCATTTTTGCTACAGGGCTACATTCTCCCCCTGGTGAATCCCAACGACCCGTCTGGGACCTAAATTTGGTAGACCTTCTTCCAGGAAGCACTGCAAAATATAACAACATAATTATTGTACAAATTTTCCTGATACAGTTCTCATAATAGAGTAATAGCTACAATGCCTGCTGTCCAGCAAAGGGCACTGTTCCTGAAGCAGACCCCATTACCTCTGTACCTAATAGTAGTGCCTAGGGTCTGGCTTCTTCACCTCCCGACCAGCGTTATCTTTAACTGTCACACTGTACTCCCGGGGTAACCCATTCTCCGGGCGGTACTCAACCATATGCATGTGAACATTGCGCCCATTGCTCCATACCCTCATTAACTGAGAAATTCTTTCTTCTGCTCTATGCCCAGTACATTTTCCACCCTTGGACCGGATGTACTCCTCTATGGTCTCTCTCAACCACCCATGCCTTTGGTCCTCTATTTCCTGCATAAGAGGTTCAGGAACGTACGGGTACTCCAACCCGTGGGAGTTCTTATACCGTGTCACTATGGCCCTCTCAGCCTGACTGGTCCTAATTAACCTGGCATTGCCTGCGTTACCTGGCAGCACCCAGGATAAGGGTTCCGGGGGGCTCACAGGGTCCAGTAACCTATCTGGTCCCTTGGGATCCACCACCCCTGAGTTGATGTCGTACCACCTCAATCTTAGTTCCTCCTCACGAGCTTCCTCCGTGAATTCTGCTGGGGCCCACCAGTAATCCACTATCCCATCTTGGTCTAGGATAAACCTGGTACGATCTAGCCAAGCCTCATATCCCTTGAACTTGGGTGCCCACCACCTAGTCTCCTTAACCTCCTCTGGTACCACTATGGGACCCTCGCCTTCCTCTAACTCCCCCCCGGAGGATATCCCTGAAGTACCCGTTGATCTCGAGTTGGACCCCAGCCTCTTGGGCCTACTGGTAACTTTTACGCTAATGGAGCTGGGACAATCGCTCGAAGCAGAGACCTGTCGCATATACCTTCCCCTACCCGACCCATCATCGGACGTGAAACATTCCCCAGAGTCCACGTTCTCCCCAGTCCTTTCATCAGAGGTGGCTCGGGACTCCCCAGACAACCCTTGGCTCGAATGGAACCCATAGGAGAAAGTGATAGGGGTCGGGCTTTAACTATGGCCGGGGGTTGGGCGTATGGGAATACGGCAGGCATCCGTGGGGCTACGACCCGCATCTCTCCGCTACCTGGCCCGGTGCCATCAGACTGGCCATCCGGTTCTCCCGTCTCGCTGCTCCCATGCTTCCGCTGGGCCTGCCAGCTTTTCTTGGATCCAGGTGATCTGGTACAGCTACTCGGTCGCTAGGACGCCACCATCTTCCATCCAGCTCCGCTGTGCCCACCGGAAGTGATGTCCTGGATCTCGCGGGATTCGCCGCCGCCATCTTGTGTTGGATTCCCAACCGGAACCTCTTCCTCCAGAACAACGTCCGCCGCCGGAAGTGATGGTTCTGCTCTCCGCTCCGCTCGGGCCTGGGCTAGGCCTCTCTCCGCCGTTGCCACCACCGACGCCTGAGGAGGGCAAGGATGTCGCTTACCGCTCCGTCGGCGTGGTAGGGTTCCTTCTCCGCCGCCGGCTCCTCCAGTCACCACGCCCGTGGGACTCCGCCTCTCAGGTTGTCGCTGCACCGGCGACACGAGACTCCGCTCCCCCACAACACAGGTGAGTGCCGGTTCTTTTGCAGCACCGCCGTAGTGGTCCGCCGGTTGGCCCGTCACCACCGGGGTCGGGGTCGCTTGCTCCTCGTCCGAGGTGTCGAACTCCAACCCAGGGAGTGGCACTCCGTCGGAGATTGCTGATGAAGCTCTCAGCCTCCACCTCGGGTACAGGCCCCTTTTTCCTCCGGCTCTGTCTTGATCATGAGGAGCGATACCCACGCTCCGGGATCTACGGGCTCTCTCCAGGCCGTGCCTGGGGCTTCAGCCGTTAGCATGGCTGGATCCACCCTTGCCTCTACGGTTTGTCCGGCCACAAAGGGTTGCACCGCCCATAAATAATGGATGCCGCATTGCGGGCATCTGGATGTGGTATTGACAGGACCACCCGGCAGCCGAATCTGCATGCATAAGCATTTGACAGTCTCTGTCCCCCCGGCTCTAAGCACCAGGAGGCCTCCTGGAGCCGAATAGGGATGGGCAGAAATATCCAGATCTTCCTCGCTTTTGCAGGCCATGTTGCTCACGGGAGACTTTTTGCAGTGGTCTTCCAGTAGATCAGTTCCTCGCAACTGAAGGGCAGGGGCTGGTTTGTTAACTCCTCCCTCTTCTAGCTCCACCCGCATCTGACACAGCTGGAAACCACTCCCCCTGGTTGAGATTAGGGGAGGGTCTCACAAGTTCACAGGGTGTCCCAGCACTGGGGCTGAGCTTGTTACTGTCCATGAGGGCGCGGCCACAGCTTTTGCGCCATACCTCCCATCAAGTTGGGGTTTTCCTTATAGCGCCACTCCCAGCCAACTCTCTGCAACCTTTTCATTTGCAGCATTTTCTGCAATCGGCCCACGCGGTCTCCCAGGGAAGCGGAAACCGCCATTTTGGTTTACATTGCCAATCACTCTAGCAACTGAGGTAGCTCATTGTGCATTGCTCGCCGTCTGGCAAGCAGATCCTTTATCTCCACCACCCTCCACCACAATGTCCTCCAGACTGTCCTCAAGGGTATCACCCCGCGGTCCTAAGCAGGACCAAAACGGCATGGCCACAACCTTGGCGCCACTCCATAGCAGGCTAGCAAAGGTCACTTCCGTAGCTTGCTCTTCATTAGGACACACACCACGTGCGCTCTCTCCATCTGCCTCGGTCCGCCATTTTGGACCTTCTGCGCCACGCGGATCCTCCATTCTTGCGGTCGCCATTTGGTTGCTGTTTTTGCGGTTGTTGTACATGGAGCTCCTCTCTGCGGGGCAGCTGCCATACCGATACAATAAAGATTGCTCGATACACCACCTTGTGTACCTAATGTAGGTCTGACTCGTGTTGCACTACCTCAGGCTAGGCTCACTCTCTCTGTGTTACTGTCTCTCTCCTCTCTCTCCAGTCTGTGCTCGCAGCAGTAAGTGGTCTGGAATGGTCTAGAGTACTTTGGCTTCCCCATGCAGTACTGGGGGCATCTACCTCTGATGGTCAGCCTAACACAGACCCTCTCCAGGATTCCTGACCACGTTAACAGGCTATCCCTTTAGGAATCCTACCAACTAGCACTACCTCAAGGTGACTAGGATAGCTATAGCCCCTCTCCAGACCCCCAAATCCTTTCCGGCTCCCAGGTCTGACAACTCCATCAGCTCCCCAGACTACCCCTGGTTCCGTCCCAACACAGCACTGACTGGCAGCATACATTCTCCTGTTTCCCAGTGTGCCTAGCAAAAGCCTATCCTGTTGACAGGTCTCTCAGCAGCACCTCCAAATGTAACAGATTTTCTGGCCTGGCCTGACCCACCCAATCTCACATTGGCCCCTGTGGTCTAACCAGTCCCCATTACATGGTCGTGTCTGGTGGTGCACCTGTTGGCAACAGGACTCCTGAGTCTCCCGCATGATGTTGTGTGGGGAATGTCAACCCAGACAGGCAGCTGAGGTAGTGTGTTAGAGTCCTACCTACATACAGTGCAGCGCCTCCACCTCATCAGGATCTCTGCATCCGCAAGGAGATGGTTCTGATGAGGAACTCCTCGGTGGTGCCTTCCGCTGTGAAGTAACTTCACACTCACATAGTGGGGTTGTCGTGAAACAGGGCATCTTTATTGATGATGGTATGGGCAGACTGCCCCTCGCAGTTGGCAGCTCAGCCACTCATCTTGTCCCGTACTTTCCCTTCAAAAGGTCGGCCCTCCCAATTGAGTTGGATCACCTCTCCCCTTAGGGAGATCACCACCTGTGCCAGGTCCCTGGACACAGTGTAGGCCCAGCCAGCCTTACTGCTGCTGACTCTTGAACTAGGACTGCACCACTAGTTAACACACTAGTGGACGCCTTAACCTTCAACTCTGAACCTAGTCATGTAGAACAACACTAACTTTGGACAGTGCTGTGCCTTATATATCCAGGAAAATGGCTCCACCTCCTGCGTCACTAACAATGGACACAAGGTCTGTTACCACTCCCCTCATGTACATATAACACCTCACCAGGGTGTGAGGGCAAACCTCCATGATTGATGCTGGCAATCCTGTATACTTACCAGGCTTACTGCCAGCATAAGAGAGAACTGTATACCATGTTTACCACATGGCTACAGCTACTAGCTACTACCTTCTTTTACAGGTCACATCAGGGGTTCTCAACTCCAGTCCTCAAGATACCCCCCCTCCCAACAGGTCAGGTTTTCAGGATATCCCTGCTTCAGCACAGGTAGTGGCTCACTCGAAGCAGGGATATTCTGAAAGCCTGACCTGTTGGGGGATATTGAGGGCTGGAGTTGAGCACCATTGGGTTACACGTCTGTAGTTAAAACAACTGTGTTGCACTAACACACAAGTACTGTCGATGGTTAGGCTATTTTCCTGCACCCTACGTGTATACTAAAATGTGCAACATTTCACCTTTCCTGTAGCTCATGATATTTAGGTTGAGGCCATTTTCAAGGTATACACTAGTATGAAATCAGCACATATTATTTCTAAAGCAAAAAAATATCCTTATGTAAGAAGCAAGATTACTTGAAAATAATGAATCTTTTAGCAGGACCTGCAGGTATATTATAAGCTTCTTGTAACTGACTGGAATCTATATTTAGTATTGCAATGTAAGACTTCTATTTATAAAAGCAGGAAAAGATTGTGCCTCATTAAAATGGCTTGCATTATCTCACTGTCAGTAGTAATACATACAGAAGGCAGGTGCTTGGAAACAGTTTAACTAGGAACTTGCCAAATCAGAAAACATCTGAGTCTGAGGCACCATTTTGATGGAATGTTACCATGGATACACCAACTCCCTATCAATAGCTACTGGAGTTGTAGAAGGCATTCAGCATAGTAGCATTTGCTTCATGCACATCCATTGTTGTATTTTCACATTATCTACAAATGATTTTGAAATTATGCTAACCTCCCTTCCACTAAATCCTTTTTGAAAAAAACTGTACCAGTTTTACAAACTGTATCCCATTTCTATTTATCGCGATAGGTAATTTGCATTCACAGTAAATAGTTATATTATATTGTAATATTCCAAATAATGATTCATTAGCAATTAACACAATGTGACAGTATGTACTGGAATGCATTTTTGTCCCACATGACATCATACATCCATGGTTCCCACCCAAATGAGGTCACACGGAAAAAAAAACATGCCCTAACATCATACATCATAATATTAGCAGTGCTAAATAAATAAGTGCAGGAACGCACGTTGAGAATGCTGGTTTGCAATGGGAGGGGATAAAGATGAGGAGTGGAGCCAGTGGTCAAGGTACAGTGCCTTTTCAAACTAGTGACACTATGCTCTAATTCCTGATATTTACACTTCTATTTCAAAAGGAGGGTATTAGAGCACTATGTTTTTTCCTTCTGTTTATTGCATGGTTACAGGTTTACATTTCAAGGAAATCCCTTATACACATTTTAGTTTGAAAAACAAAGACTGATTATCTGTCTACAGATAAATCTACTATTTACGTTTGGGTACCATAGAAATATGAATGGTTTTCTTTTATATTTAGGATAGCTTTATGTCTATCCTAAGCAGTTTTAATTCCCCTATTGCAGGGGTGCTCAGGATGTCAATTCCGGTCGACTGATGGACAGTTAATTAATTTTAAGTAAACTGCGGAAATCTTTCAAACTTACCATATGGTTCACCTACAGCAGGCCTGCACAACTCGTAAAGCGAGAAGGGCCAAAATGCTCCAAGGAAAAAAAATTTGGGCCGCATGGGTAAAATCGTCATCATCATCATCATCATCATCATCTCTCCTCCAGCACCTCCCATCATCATCCTCATATCTCCCCCAGAACCCCTCACTATCAACCTTTGCGATACTCCCCATCTATCTCTCATACCCCCATCTCTCCCCCTCACCCACACACATAATACCCCCCTACACACCACACACATAATACCCCCCTGCACACCACACACATAATACCCCCCTGCACACCACACACATAATACCCCCCTGCACACCACACACATAATACCCCCTGCACACCACACACATAACACCCCCTGCACACCACACACATCCCACCCCCCCTGCACCTCACATCCTTTTTCCCCCCTGCACCTCACACCACTCTCCCCCCCTGCACCTCACACCACTCTCCCCCCTGCACCTCACACCACTCTCCCCCCCTGCACCTCACACCACTCTCCCCCCCTGCACTTCACACCACTCTCCCCCCCTGCACTTCACACCACTCTCCCCCCCTGAACTTCACACCACTCTCCCCCCCTGCACCTCACACCACTCTCCCACCCTGCACCTCACACCACTCTCCCCCCCTGCACCTCACACCACTCTCCCCCCCTGCACCTCACACCACTCTCCCCCCTGCACCTCACATCACTCTCCCCCCCTGCACCTCACACCACTCTCCCCCCCTGCACCTCACACCACTCTCCCCCCCTGCACCTCACACCACTCTCCCCCCCCTGCACCTCACACCACTCTCCCCCCCCTGCACCTCACACCACTCTCCCCCCCTGCACCTCACACCACTCTCCCCCCTGCACCTCACACCACTCTCCCCCCCTGCACCTCACACCACTCTCCCCCCCTGCACCTCACACCACTCTCCCCCCCTGCATCTCACACCACTCTCCTCCCCTGCACCTCACACCAATCTCCCCCCTGCACCTCACACCACTCTCCCCCCCTGCACCTCACACCACTCCCCCCCCCCCTGCACCTCACACCACTTTCCCCCCCTGCACCTCACATCACTCTCTCCCCCTGCACCTCACACCACTCTCCCCCCTTGCACCTCACATCCAATCACCCCCCCTGCACCTCCAATCACCCCCCTGCACCTCCAATCACCCCCCTGCACCTCCAATCACCCCCCTGCACCTCCAATCCCCCCCCCTACACCTCCAATCACCCCCCTGCACCTCCAATCACCCCCTCTGCACCTCACACCACTCTCCCCCCCTGCACCTCACACCACTTTCCCCCCCTGCACCTCACATCACTCTCCCCCCCTGCACCTCACACCACTCTCCCCCCCTGCACCTCATACCACTCTCCCGCCCCTGCACCTCACACCCCTCTCCCCCCCCCTGCACCTCACACCACTCTCCCCCCCTGCACCTCACACCACTCTCCCCCTTGCACCTCACATCCAATCACCCCCCCGCACCTCCAATCACCCCCTGCACCTCCAATCACCCCCCTGCACCTCCAATCACCCCCCTGCACCTCCAATAACCCCCCCTGCACCTCCAATCACCCCCCTGCACCTCCAATCACCCCCCTGCGCCTCCAATCACCCCCCCCCCTGCACCTCCAATCACCCCCCCCCTGCACCTCCAATCACCCCCCCCCCCTGCACCTCCAATCACCCCCCCCCCCTGCACCTCCAATCACCCCCCCCCCTGCACCTCCAATAACCCCCCCCTGCACCTCCAATCACCCCCCCCTGCACCTCACATCACCCTTCCTGCACCTCACCTCACTGCACCTCACCTCCCCTGCACCTCACCTCAATGCACCTCACCCCCCTGCACCTCACCTCACCTCACCCCCCTGCACCTCACCTCAATGCAGCTCACATCACCCCCCGGGACCGCGGGGAATCGCCGCCATTTTTTTTTTTGAAGTTTTTTTTTTTTTGAAGTTTTTTTTTTAAAGTTTTTTTTTTTGAAGTTTTTTTTTTTTTTTTTTTTTAATTTTATCGAGGGCCGCACAGAGAGGCCGGGCGGCCCGCGGGCCGTATGTTGTGCAGCCCTGACCTACAGGAAGCTTAATTCTTCCCTTTGTAGCCATTTCTCTATTTACCCTCCCCTCCGCCCTCCTCACTATGTTGCTCCGCAGGGGAACTACACTCCCCAGAATGCCCCAGGAGCTGACTTCATATGACAAAGTACAGCCAATAGGGCTGCTAGAATCTCTTGAGGGGAGATTGGAACTTTGGGAGCGCTTGAAGTGCAAGCTGACATTTAGTTCAGTTGAAGCCAGGACTGAGACAGGGAAGATAAGATCTGGGTGTCAGTGGCACCCAGACTAGGTCATATTAACCCCCTTAGGTCCAAGATTGTTCCCAATCACCTAATTAGATTGTGGCTGCTTCAGGGAAACCCCTAGCTACGGACATTTCCCCATTAGCTGTATATAGTTAGTTTATAGTGCCAGTGAAGACGCCACGTTGTGAAGCATAGCCTGCAGTCTGGGACCCGATCCAGGCATGCATGATTAAAAACTATTTTATTGGTGGGACCATCCTACTGGAACCCATCCCATGCAGAGTCGGAGGCTTCGCTGAAGGCGACGGCGCTGGATCTCCAGGATCCCTGCTGTTAATTGGCCGCTCCGGGTATTGGAGTACTCGGCAGGTACCTCAACTAAAGTGCACCAACGGTTCACGGGTAGCGCTACCATACACACTTTTGGGTGGGCCTTGACATTGGGTAAAAGGACATCAGGGTATTGGTGCCAAGCACCCTTTGTACAGTGGGAACACTCACTTGGTGTAAGGGGGTTTTGAGTATATGTATGTAACGGTGTTTCTGAACCGGTCTGACCCCCCCAATCTCACATTGGCCCCTGTGGTCTAACCAGTCCCCGTTACGGTGGTGCACCTGTTGGCTCCAGGAGATCTGAGCCTCCGCTAGCTGGGAGCCTGGGGTAATACTCACTCATTCACACAGCGCAGCGCCTCCACTTACCCAGGATCCTCATTACGAAAGATTTACCCTGGGCAAGAAACATACCATACACAGTGATTATATAATAACTAACACTTTACTAACACACATAGAAACATAACACATACATAATAACCTGTGTCCCTCTCACGAGGAGACACTAACCGTGACGTCCCGCCGGACGCTTTCCCAACACCAGGTGAATCCCACCCAGTGTCCCAAGGAACCCCTCAGAATGTCCCGTACTCTTACAGAGAGTCAATGGGTGACTGCGCAGTCACTAATTACGCTAAGGGCCCGGTGGTGCACATATATTTGATACCTGCCGAGCACTCCGATGCTCGGGTCAGCAACGATCTTCTCAAAGGGTCAGACGTGCGATGCATCCGTCTGATCCTATCCAGGTGATATTCTCCGTGGACCCCAACGTGGGTCCGAACTCCGCCACTGGAACAGCAGCAGCCGCTGATTCCCTACCTATCTATGTGACGCACGCTATGCTATAGGCCGTCCCTATAACTCAGCAACGTGTGGTGTCTTTGGGGAAACTCCTAGGGGCCTACAGGGGTGAATAACCTGTCCCACTCCCCTAACTAACTAAGAGCCTCATGCAGTAAGCGTTGATAAGGGAATTATCGCCATTTTATAGGCAAAATTGGGTTTGAGATTCAGTAAGCGCCAATAAGTGCTTGATTTCGCCAGGTTTCGGAGCCGATTATTTTGTTATGGCCATTCGCCTGCCGATAAGCCTGTTTTCGCCACTGATCGCCACTTTTTTAAATCGGCTGTATTCAACAAAAAAAAACAGCTTATCGGGGCTGATCGGCACTACGAAATTGAGATGTTATGGCCAATTTCTCCCGCCAACTAAAGTTGGCAGTTTGGAGGGGAGAACGATCGCTAAGGCTGCCGGAACGGCACTTAGAAAAAAAAAATCTTCTGTACATCAATGGAGTCAATGGAGCGGGGACGTATAACAGTATAGTACTGTTTACGTTTCATTGCTCACAATACAAACGTCATTTGCATTACAGTGTGGGGGCATTCCCTGCATTGTGTCACAGCTGACGTGTATTATTTGCATAACATTATACTTTTACATGTTTTCAGCATTTGCGGGTCACATTACTCATCATGTGATGATGTGCCAAGGGAAAATACTATACTCAACTCTTAAAGGAGAACCTCACATCATATCACACATTTTACTGAACTGAGCAACAATTATTTACATGATGTTACACATGACACACATGTCACACATACACCGTATATTCATGTTCCTTTACATTACACAATGCTTGTAATGTGACACGCATCTTTAAACGTTCATGTACATCTGTCTTCTCATGTTTACATGTAGTTTTGGGTCCTCCCTATTTTCATGACGTCACTTATTGGACGCTCAATCACATTGCATGTTTACATTGTAACCGTAGCATTACAAGCACTTCAACCTAACTTATACACACATGTACAGTAATTCAGCATTGGGACACCTTGTAAACTCATTCTATAGCAACTATCCTCATTACAGAAATGCATGCATATGCACACGACTATTCATTGTTGTCAACATGTCACAATAACATGCCTAATTACACATGTTACACAAAACTTTTCCCACGTCAATCTCAGCCTTTTTGTCTAATTACATGACTGACTGTTGCGTTCACAAGTGTTACATGCATTGCACATGCAACTATTTATTTGCAAGCAATGTTTCTACAAAGGTTCACGTCACATCATTGCCAAATATCATCATTCCCTGCAGAACACACACAACAAATACTTATAACAACAACTGCACACAGCTTGCCACAGAAGTACTTTATTATGTTAATGTAACACCTTGCATTTTACTATGTCACCTGACATCATCACATACCTATTTAAAGGACGCCCATTACCTGCTCATTCACAGCTACTCATTTCAAAATGTTGAGATTGTTTAGGAGACGGAGGAACATTCTTTTCTATGACATGCTTGATGATGAAGAGAATCATATAGGGCAAGGGAGGGACACACCGAGGGACAGTGACAGGGACAGTCACGCGGATACGACAGGGACAGGGAGAGGGACAGGTAGAGGGACAGGAGATCAGAGGAGAAGACAGAGGAGACAAGTTATGCCTCGTCCGCGTCTGTACAGGGAGAGAACCCTGTTAGATGGGATGAGTGAGGAGGAGATTGTAAGTCGCTATCGTTTGAGTTCAGCAGCAATCTTATCTCTTTATCAGGAGATAAGGGGAGATTTAGATTTTTTCACAGCCAGAGGTCGTGCAGTCCCTGGGCTTGTTAAAATGCTGTGCTCATTACATTATCTTGCTTCCGCGTCATACCAGACAACTGTGGGCATAGTGGGCGGGGTCTCGCAATCTACATTCTCGCGGGCCTTGACCCAGTTTCTCTATGCACTCAATAGACGCGCTAGGAATTATATTCATTTTCCTACAGAGGCGACAGAGTGGCTGGAAGTCAGGACTGGCTTTTATAATATAGCAGGGATACCATGTGTGCTGGGTGCAATCGATTGCACACATGTTGCTTTGATTGCACCTAGTCAGAGTGAGCATGTGTACCGCAATCGTAAGCACTACCATTCACTCAATGTACAGGTGGTATGTGATGCGACGATGAGGATAATGCATGTGGTACCCAAATTCCCTGGTTCCAGTCACGATTCCTCCATCCTGAGGAATTCTTCAGTCTTCCATGCGTTCGAAGAGGGACATTTTGAACATGGTTGGCTGCTGGGTGAGTACACATTTACATGTTATAACACAAAACACATTTTTATTTAGGAATGTTGGCATTGTACAATTTGATCACTAATGTCAGCTTATGTGTGCTCCATTCATTATAGGTGACTCAGGATACGGAATTAGGCCGTGGCTCTTGACTCCGGTGCTAAACCCTCAAACTGAAGCAGAGGACAGGTACAATGCAGCCCATATATCTACAAGATCTGTTATAGAGAGGACATTTGGCCTACTCAAGACCAGATTTAGGTGTCTGGACAGAACTGGTGGGGCTCTTCTATACAAGCCTCAAAAAGTGTCTGATATTATCCTTGCCTGTTGCATTTTGCACAATGTTGCACTCAGGCACAATGTACAGTCAGACCTAGCTGAGCCTGTGGTAGACGAGCATCCCACCCATGTAGCTGCTGAAAATGAACAAACAGCCAGTGGTGGCCAGACACGCCAGAATCTCATCAATTCATTTTTTTCTTGTAAGTAAAAACATATATGTTCCAAGTTCTACTTTTATACTTACATTATGTTATCTTAACAATAATGTTTTTTTATATACCCTTCTGGTAGGACACAGATGAATATGGGTTGCACACCTTTCTTCTCTCTGCTGTGTGCACAAAGGGATGTGGCACCGGTATGTTATTGTTGCACAGGTTATATAATCCCTCTTCAATTTTACTTTAGTTGTGTGTATGTGAATACAACTGGGGTAACAAAGCACTAATATTTTAGCATTGTGTTGTTCCTTATGCTAACACAATACACATATTATGCCCATACTCATTCATGCTTCTAGTATGCTTACATACAATGTTATTGGTGCAGTGTAACATGTACATCCATATGATGTGTACACCAGCCTGATTTACATTTTGAATGTCATGAAATATACATGGTGTTGCACATTTAACACCAAATACACACTTTGCTGTGTTGTTTACGGTACTGAAGATGGCATGTCAATGTTTGCAATTTATATATTGTTCCTTTGCATTATAGGTATATCTCCAGTATGACTGGTCATGGTATGTATATTTGCTGACATCTCTCATAAGATGTGCCTACATCAATCTTCCTATAATTATTTGAAGTAAAAACCCAACATATTGGTTTTAACACAAATGTAACATACATGTACTTTCTGTATCATGTATATGCATTTAGCTACTCTTGAGCTTTCATGTGCATTGTATTAGAAAATGATTACTCACATTTCATCACATTTTATGTATGTTTCCTTATAAATTCCATTAATGTAATATAGATGTGTTTGGAGACAAGGGGATAACTGTACTTATTTGTTTACTTACGGGAGCTCATTCATCACGGATGAAATTGACTGATCCTAACACTCCATGCATGAATGCCTGTAATCACAACAATGCGTACTACATCTTATATTTAGCAATGTAGGTGTTTTTTAATGCTAGGAATTAATAGTCAACATTAATTTACATTTGTGACATGTGTATGTATAAGTCACACGTGTGTGGATGTGTCCTACATGTACCAAGTGTAAAACTGTTAACAGAAAACACAATTTTGTTGCAAATGTTACTGTCATTTAGCATTTCTAATTTACCAATATGACAATGTTGGTAATATTTTTGCAATATAAATCACGTCACTTCATCATTATCATGATGATAATTATCAAGTATTCTCACAATTGTAACGTCAATCACGTGCACATTAGCATAGACACACTTTGTAAGACAACTGTTTGTGTCTGTATCAATTTGTGTAGGATCCATGTATAACACCGACAAATGATAACACCAGCTTTATTATGGTAGCTTATATCATCATATTGACTATACTATGTATTTTTAGAACGTTTAATAAACACAGTAAACTATAGTTAGTTAGGTTAATGAAATATACACAGAAACGTACTTCATTACATAATGTTGATGTCATAATCAGAACATCATGCATTGTAGGGGACCACAACATCTGGCCAATAACATTATTTGCTACAGTCCCAAACCATTTTATCAACATACCCATGTAACAAGAGATTTTTAACAAGAAATGGCTAGTTGGTTGTAAGTGTCCTTTACATTGGGAGAAGGAGTGGCTCAGTGAGTAAAGACACACACTGGCACTGAGATTTTGAAGCAGGGGAGTCTGGTTCAATTCCCGGTGTCGGCTCCTTGTGACCTTGGGCAAGTCACTTTATCTCCCTGTGCCTCAGGCGGCAAAAAATAAATTGTAAGTTCCACGGGCCAGGGACCTCAGCCTGAAAAATGTGTCTGTAAAGCGCTGTGTACAACTAGCAGCGCTATACATGAACATGCTCATATTATAATTATTATTATTATTATTGTTACATAGTTTCGACAGTCATACGTTCCATTACACAATAGAATTCACAAATGTGTTAGCAGAGTGGGAATGGTTGTTATATATAAAACACACCATGCCATAAAATGATAGTAGTCATTAAAGAACACTCAATAAAAATTCATGAGGCACTATTTTGCAACATCATTATGTTAATTAAGTGCTTATGCAATATAGGCATAAGGGTATCACATTTTTAATTGTTTGTTAATAAGCGCTGCAAGCAATATAAAATTAGTTCCATATGTAGTATAGTAGTCGGTGGCTCCTCCTCACAATCATCTCATATAAAGGTAGACTCTTCTGAAATCATACATTGATCCGATTGTATCTTCCCCGACATCTCTGAAATACAGCAAACACATGATGGTCAAATATGGCACCTTACTATATATGTATCCGTGACAACGCATTACACAGCTCTATATGATTGTGTACATACACACGTCACTCACTTATATGTTAGAAGTACAAGTGTACATCAGTATGTAATGTTTCTTTACATTTGTAGCAGGCATAACTATGTATATGATGTGAACGTTGCCTGTATACTGAAAAATGTGCGCGCACATCTTAGTGTGCGCACGCACTTCACGCTTGGCTGCACTAACTGTTAGCGCATGCGCAAAACAAAGCGTACGTTGTGCGTTCAATACATCTTGAAAATACCATTAAACATAAAATCTTTATTTCAAATACAATGAATACGAAACTACATTCGTTCTAAACGAGTACATCTGTATTCTTTTTAAACAGATGTGTTTGGACAGAAAGGACGGCCGATAACACAATGCGCAAATGCAATACGTGTGACGTCATGTTAAACCAGCGTGAAACGCACGCTAACACTCCTCCCACTCAATTAACATTCGGCTAACGCCCAGTTTACGCCTACAAACACTGAGCCGCACACATGACACACTGCAGTTACCGTTACTATAACAAAACATGACAGCCAATAGGCTTTGAGGCGCGCACGTCGCTTGGGGGCGGGACTTACATCCGTAATCCTTTTTAAGGACACCTTGGGCCATGACAAGGGTCCCACGTCATACGTGGTGGACCCGCTTTTAAATGTTGCATGATAACAAAACAGGTATGTGTTAGAGTTATGTTAAAATGTTGCTAATATGGTTAAAGGGATAGGAAAGTACGTATATTTATTCCGTCAGCAATGTGTACTACTCTTTCAGGTTATACTATATTGTATTCGGCAACAATTTCTTTGTGATCGCTACATGTTATGCAGTCTGCAATGTTACGCTGTATCCACGCATTGAAAGTGAAAATGGTGGTTAAAAAAAAAACAAAAAAACATTTAAACGCACAGTCAACGCATAACGGTTGTTATATTTATCATTCTTCTAGAATTAACTCTTCGTCTGGCTGCAACTGGTCGCTCCAGAAATGCAAGGCATTTTCATCCACGCTTGACCCACCCGCTGAATCCAGTATGACACACATCTCCTCCATGAAGCGCTCATAGGAATCGCCACTGCTTTCTTCAAACAATTGGTCGGGAGGTAGGTTCATTTCTTCGGGTTCCCATTCCAATGCATTTTCAGCTGAAAGGCTTGGTACATAATCATAGTACTTTTGTTCTTGTACAATGTGGGTTTCAGGAATGGAGGGTGCAGATATTGCAGCAGGTATCGATTCACACGGAACAGTAGTAGCGGATCCATTGCTATTGGCATTAGGAATGAATATGCCTTTCACAACAATATATGTGCCCTCTTTCAGGGTAAAATGCTTTTCCTTTGCAATCTTCCAGAAACCATAGGTGTGTTCTAGCTTATCCTGCACACGTTCAAAAAAGTCATTAGTTGATAAAGTGAATCTTATTGATGAATTAAAATTCCGCGCATGCCTACGGTCTTGGTAATAAGGATATTTTGCTCGAATCAAATCATAGATTTGGCGTGTGCTCGCTTTGTGTCCGCGACTGTTCAAAATTGCTTCTGAAACCATGTACTTATAACCTAAGAGTGGATTCATATTGTTAACGAATTCATCAGCCATGTCAGAGTAGCACAAAAGATGTGTGCAGTTCTGTGTTCTTTGCTCATCAAAATGATTCTGCTCAATGGCTAACAAATTCCTGTGTTTCGTTTTCAAGGTCAACAAAAGTAACTACTTTTACTCCTTATTTCAAACGCCAATTGGATGTGTCCTTTTAATTGGTTTAACTTTTGTGGTTAGTGATAGCCGAATGTGGGAAAAACATGTATCATTTTTTTATCTCGTTTGTGAAATCATTCCTACACTTTTATTTCAGTAACATTGAGTTTTCTTGAAAAATAACAAAGAGCACTGTGTGAAAATATTGCTTAGACAGCCATATCAGTAAATACACACACCTGCAAAATGAAATGTTTTTTTCCCACATACATTTCTGTGTGTATTTGAAAGTCTGGTTAACTACCTGTCTGCATGAATTTAAATACGTGTGTATCTATATATATATATATATATATATATAAATATATCTCTCTCATAAATATATATATATATATAAAGTGTATATTGTACTATATGTATAGTGTGTGTGTGTGTGTGTGTATATATGTATGTATATATGTATATATATATATATATATGTATATATGTATATATATATATATATATATATATATATATATATATATATATATATGTATATATATATATATATATATATATATATATATATATGAGTTATTTTTTTTATATTGCAGGAGTACACACAACATATTGATGGCAGTAAGTAGGCCTTGTATGAAACCTATTTAAATGGTGATAAACATGAGTGAATTAAGTAATAAACATTTGTTTGCACCCAATAATGTTAGAGGCTCACACTTAGTATAGTTGTCAAACATTAGGCCTGTATTATTAAAATAGTGTGTTTTCACAAGGAAGCATGAAGTGTATGTTTTTTGTAAATACATCTATACCAGTTTAGATAGTACTATATATACACACACACACACACACACACACACACACACACACACACAGTGTGTGTGTGTGTGTGTGTGTGTGTGTGTGTGTGTGTGTGTGTATATATCAATACATACTACATATATATTAGTATAAATTCAGAGATGTTCTTGAAACAAGAACACATAAATGATTAAAGGACAACATTACAATGGCCACCAAAGGTAAGTAATATTTAACACAAAATCCTGCTGTACACGTACAAGAAAGATGTTTGCAGTTAAATAGGTGCTTTTATAATTGCATGAAAATAATATGCACATGCAATGATTACATCAATTAACACACCCAAATGCAATGTTTTGCTGCAAAGTCAATGGCAGCTTCTCTAAACTTAGCAACTGGCTCCTGGTGGACCATTACTGAACAGACGATTAATACATCAATATTTATAACACTATTCATTAATTAGGAGTGTTAACATTTCCAATACTTCACGTGTACAAGAACATACTTGAAAGTTTGGAAACAACACAGTCTTCAGCATACATACAATAGTAATTAGATAATCTGAAGTCAACAAAACAAGGCCAAAGACATATTTTGTGAATTATAAAATTTATTTATTTTTTTCCTTTTGCGAGCGAGTAACAGGCCTGCTTGTTGTCTCTTGAAATTTCCTTTTTTTTTTGCCACCAACTTTAGCCACAACAGAGCCACTTTGAGTGGCCTCTGGCACTTCACGGGCAGGGCTTGTGGCCAGTGACTCACCTACAGGGCTTTTGGGCAGTGATTCACCTACAGGGCTTTTGGGCAGTGACTCACCTACAGGGCTTTTGGGTAGTGACTGTTCACCTACAGGGCTTGTGGCCAGTGACTCACCTACAGGGCTTTTGGGCAGTGATTCACCTACAGGGCTTTTGGGCAGTGATTCACCTACAGGGCTTTTGGGCAGCGATTCACCTACAGGGCTTTTGGGCAGTGACTCACCTACAGGGCTTTTGGGTAGTGACTGTTCACGGACAGGGCTTGTGCCCACTGACACATGTGAGCAAGTTGGTAGACACTGCACAAGTGATGGTTGGTCTGTTTCATGTGTGTCTTGTTTTGTTTTTGTCGCCTCCTTTGTAGGTGTCAGCTGCTGAATTTGTACAGATGGCAGCGGTAGGATGTCGTTAGGAACCTGCACAGCAATGTCTGCTACTTGACCGGTAACATTCGGACCTGGTGAATGAAGATCAGATGAATGTGGTGAAAACTGGCCAGCATGAACAGATCCTGCCTGTGAGGTGTTGATGTTGAATTGTGATACATTAGTCATTCTCAAGTAATTAGCTTGTGTTTGCTGAACAACTAATGCTTCGAATGAGGTGTTGATTTTTTGCAACTGTTTAGGCACTTCAATGAAGACTCTGTGGAGATGTGCCAATTGTGAAACTGTTTCTTCCTGCAGTGCAATCATCCTTTCCAGCACTGTCATCAGGTCAGAATGGCGACGATTTTCTGCTTCCACAATTTTTCCCTCAGAAGCTACAATTGCATCATATGTGGTATTTGCTGGACGATTTGGCGGTAAAACAGTTTCAATTGGAACCTCTTCATGGTCACTTGCTTGTATTTGTGTGTCTATGGCGGCGGCGGCATCATCATCATCATCATCATCATAATCCTCTTCATCATGTTCTACAAATAAATGTACACATTATTAAATGGCATGTTAATCTCTGCTGTGTTACTATGTAATTCTACTGTGTCATAAGTAACAACTAACATGTTTCCATACGTTTTATAACCTCACATTAAAAACTACCTTGACTTAAGAATAATGTTTGGACTCAGTATGAAATATGAGTGAATGAAAACTTGCTGTAAACTCACAACTCCTACATGATAGTTAACATCACTAACACAATACATGTTGCCTTACACTTCATTTTCACATACACTAAGTAATCCTATTTAAAGAACATGTGCAAAACAAATAATGAACATGACAACATAACATACAGTATAGAAGAGCACATATTATATGGCCACCAACTGATACACTCACCTTCTAGGTGTGTTGAGCTGGCTGACCCAGGTGAAGACACTTGTTCCGTCTCAGGTGACACATGTCCTTCAGGGGCAACTATATATAACAATAACATAAGTTTTACATTTACATGTGTAAATATTGAACAAACAGTTATTGTATGTTCTGTATTTATGAGTACGTAACAGCATCAGTTCCTTAACCCAAAATGTGTGTGTGAAAGTGAACATAAATAGTTGTAATAACAATGTACATGCCTGTGTACTTAGAACTTTTGAGTTCCCTAACATAAAACATACTATGTTTCTGCAGTAATGCGTGAGGATAAATAGATAAAATTTGTACATAAAAATCATATGTTGTGTAGTGATATCAGTATCATAATGTACATAACTATCATGAGATGACCATTCACAATGGTTATCATGAAGGTGGTCATATTGCAAAAAGTGTTGTTTTTGGTAGAGGATATGTGTGGTACACTGGCGACACACTTTATTCGAGCTTGGCTAGTCCCACGAATTCGGGTATACCCGGGTGTATTGAGGTTTGTGACTGTTTTCTGCCCGAGTGCATTGAGTTATTTTCCAAGCAGGGATTGAAGCATTTTATTCCCGCTGGCTGCAATACTGCACAGTATATATATATAAACTGCATTACAATTCATGAATTTATGCCATCTGGTAGACACGCGAAGCATTGCAGCCTATTAAATCCTAATCATTATCATTTAACAGATCAGCCGCCCATCAGCTAGGCATGAACCCAGGCTGGGAAGGCAAATGCAACGGGGCTTGTCAGAGGTTAGGAGCGGCACATTCCAGGTATCTGCCAGGTACATACCGGGTATTTGCTCGAATAAAGTGTGTCGGTGCAGTACATTAATATAAGATGTGGCACACATGAATGTGGCTGTGACTAAACAAGACAACACATGCAGTGTGTGATAATGTGTCGTTGATAGTAGTAGTTCAACTATAGATATGAGTGAACTAATGTGTGACGTACGCTTTGATAAGTAATGAGTTGTTGGGGCATTTAGTAGCTAAAGTGAAGCTTTCAAATGAGTGTGATTAACTTCAGTTGTGCTAGTCAGGTTGTAAGAACGGTATTCACTTCCCCAAAAAGCCTAATCAGCCACACCTTTCAATTACTTGAAACAGGTGAAAATGGTGTGAACTAAGTTGACCCTAAAATGAGGCTGTAATTAGTGTGTGTGCTGAACCCCACCCCCTCTGTTGAAGTGTATGCTGTGATGAGATATTAATTGCAGCTGCTTTAACACAATGGTAGATGAGCTAAATAGTCGTGTGCAGTTTTTAAGTTATGAAAACAATGACATAACATATGATACGTGTGCCTCATTATGCTGTCTGTATATGACTTAAAGCAAAAATGGACCTTTTCATAAACAACTATAGATGTGTTAGTGCAAGTGATGTTTGTAGGCCGTTGCATGCAATATATTTGATGCATGCTTAAAATAGGCAGTGATGTCATGTTTGTGGGAGTAAAATAAATAAAATACACAATAATATTATACATATTTCTGTTCTGTACCTGTAGCTAGTAATAATTTCTCATTAACATGTGTTACACATGTGTACTACCCTGTTGTTCCCCATCTTCGCCCACCATCAATTCCTTCCACTGCAGCAATGCATTTTGGGAATTCACATGTAAATGAGCACACAATGGCATGTGCTATATTAGTTACTGCTTTTAGTAGGACTACAACATATATGTCTATTTTGAGATATATATATATACAGAATCAGACATATACATATATAGATGCAGGTATGCTTATATTGTGAAGACAGTATAAAAAGCAGTGTAAATATGCAAAATAACTGTAAGCAACGACACGCCTAGTACATTAATATTTCTCACCTGGTGGAAATTGTGAGGGATAAATTCCTATATCACGGTCACCAGGTAAGCCTTCCACGACGACGGGAAGTAATTTTGCCCGAAGCAGCTCCTCCAATGGAGTTAATATCAGACGTTGTGGTGTCGGCCCACCTCCAGTGCCAGTAGCATGCACGCGTTGGTGTTGTATTTTCTTTTTCAATTTGGACCTAATATCATCAAATCTCTTGTGACAATTCCGCTTGTCCCTCACATGATTCCCACACGCATTGACACCAATGACTATTGTGTCCCACATTTCTTTTCTGCTTGCTGAACTTGTCCGCCCTTGAAAAACATATAAAATATATGAGGTAAATTAATAATAATAGAAGCAGCAGTTTCCTACACTGCTAGCTGTTCCAAGAGATAGCAAACATGCTGTTTTAGGTGTAATATGTGAAGCACATGAGCATTCACTACTAAACCTATACATGTAAGCAAGGTTGCATTCATATTGTATGCAGTTATGGCAAATTGACCGCCTGTGTTTAGTTGTCCTTGTAAGGCATGATAAAAAGCTGTGTTTCCAGACTAATTAACATAGAAAGATATTCTGAACCCATATTTGCATATGAACAAAACTCAGATGACCTAGGATCACATGTATTTGAATAATAAATGTAAAGGTACACTTACCTAGTAAATGTCCATATATACTGTCATAGTGCTCCAGAATGCCAGTGACAAGAGCTGTATTTTCCTGGTCATTGAAGCGAGGATTACGTGGCTTCTCCACACGTTTCTTCCGAGCAGGTTTAGGGTCAGAGCTTGGCTGGTGCTGACTGGACTCTCCTTCTTCCAATGGAAGAGACTCCAAAAGCTGCCCACCAGCAAGCACGCCACCACCATCCACCCCATCAGCAACTGCGCCACCAGCAGCACTCACAGCACCAGCACTCCCACTCCTAGCACCAGCACTCCCACTCCTAGCACCAGCACTCCCACTCCTAGCAACAGCACTCCCACTCCCAGCAACAGCACTCCCACTCCCAGCAACAACACTCCCACTCACAGCAACAGCACTCCCACTCACAGCAACAGCACTCCCACTCCCAGCAACAACACTCCCACTCCCAGCAACAGCACTCCCACTCCCAGCAACACCACTCGGTGCACCAGCAACATCACTCCCCTGAACAGTACGTTCACTCCGACGCGTACTCGCACGAGTAGCACTCCCACTCCCACCAGCATCACTCTTCCCACGCTTTGCGGGCATACTTCCAGCACTCACAAAAAACAGACAACTAATGTACAGCCAATCACACGAAACACTTCCACATATAAAACAAGACAAAGATGTAAACAAAACAACAATGGACAAAGCTCACCCAATACACAACAAGTCTCTCAGTCAATATGCAAATCTTCAATCAGCCAGCTCTGTGCGTCTCTCTCTCTCTCACTCCCAACAACACAGAGAATGATTAGCAGTACATGTTGCCTTTAAATATGGCGCGCAATCCAATACATGCTTGTTTCGCCTGATTCAGCAAGATTTGTGATTGGGCAACCTATCAGCACCCCGCCACGCACGCCGATACACCTGTGTGTGATCGGCTAATCATCGTGAGAGTGGGCGGATTTGTTTTCGGGTTGATTTTGAATGTATTCGGCACTTACTGCATACGGAGAGGAAAAATCGCCATTAACATGACTAATCGGTAAGCTTGCCGATTTCACTTAATCGACGCTTACTGCATGAGGCCCTAAGTCCCAATCCTAACTATAACTAGCCCCGCAGGAACAACCTGCAGCAACAACATGCGCACTAACACACCGCACACGCAGTCAACCTGCAGACAGCAACACACGTAGTCAACCTGCAGACAGCAACACACTGTGCTTACTTGTCAGCGCTCACGGCAACACCAGCCGGATCCACTGACAAGCCAGCACCCTCTCACACCTAAGGGGCAGCTCCCTATCTCGGGCCGTCCCTTAACAATTACCCCCTACCCTCTCAGGGATTTGGGGCCTGCCTGGGACTTGGGGATTCTTACCTGGTGCAGGAGCCACTCGCTCCCTGCACCCTTCCTTCCCCTTCCTCCTCCTCAGCCTGACTGACGTAACACTAAGCCCGCAAAATGTATCTATATTCTTCTGGGCTGAGAATCCTTCAGCCCTATTGGCTCCTATCAGGCACCTGGTGCCTGTCTCCCTATGCCTCCTGGGAGTTGTAGTTCCCAGGAGGCTGCTACAGCATTGGGGCCGCATGCGCGCTTCTCCCGCGCATGCGCGAACGCCTAATGGCCGCCTCAACCTTTTCCCCTGCTTCCCTACCCTCGCGCGACCTCCTAAGGGCTGCCTTAGCTTCCTACCCCTATCTGCGCATGCGCGATCCTGCGCACGCTCGCGCAACATGTCATGGCGGCCCCCGGTAGCCGGGTGCGCCGCCAGAGCTCCAGGGATGCCGAGCGCTCCCTGCACTGGCCCCCACCCTCGCGAAGTGCCGGCGGGTCCATCGCTGCCTCCGGCGGCACCCGCGGCCACACGGCACTCGCGGAGGGGGGTCAGTGAGTGAAAAATAACCCCAGGGCTACATTCTCCCCCTCGCAGAATCCCAACGACTCGCTTGGGTAGCAACCATACAGAGTATTATATAATGGAAAATACATGGCATAAATCATATCACACATAGCATGCATTTGTTCACCAATACCCAATATACTCGCATGGATACCCGAGGCCAGCTGAGTCTCAGAGTGGAGTGCCCTTAACTGATTGGGTGAGGGTATCCCACCTTGACTCCTGTGAGTCTTTTGGAACTCGATATCAGTCTTTTGCGCCAAACCACCTCCCCCTCGCAGAAAAAATAGTACGGGGTCCTGGGTATTGACCCTTGCCGGATCCTCCGGTTTCGTCTCACGGGAGACAGGGAGGTTCAGTCTCTTGCCTTGGTCCACCACATGGCGAACAAAACGCTCCATCGTACGTATGGGAGAGGCCACAACTACCAGGGCGGTCTCAGCACAGTCTTTATCCGCTCCAGCAATCCCTTTAACGGTGACATCTTCTGTGGACAGTGCAACCTCTTCGTGCAGGCCCGTGTCTTGAGAAGGCCAGGCTTGGAGGTTCCTCGCGCAGGAGTAGGTGTCGCTCCGGGCCGCTATACCGGATACCTTGATGAGGTCGGATTCGTTCCCTGTTCTGCAGAGATCTTCTGGGGGAGACACCTCCACCAGGACGCGATGACGAGGTGAGCCCATCGCCCGGGTGACCCTACCTTTGGAGTCACCAAGCTCCACGATCACCGGGGAGCTCACACCCGACATCCCTGGGGCAGTCAACGCACCCCTTTCGTTGTCGGCAGGTACTGATCCCAAGCCTGGGACCGCTGGTACCTCGGTGGTAGGCTGGACTGGCCGTTGCAGGGCACACGGGCCCATATCATGGTCTGCATCAGCTGAGGTGGTTGGCTCGGTGCCCTCACTAGAGTGGTCCGCCGGCAGGCGCATCACCACGAGCGGTTGGCCGCTGGAATCACCAGACAAGGATGGGGGTACAAACACCTTACCCTGGGATTCCGGGATCTGTGGTTCTGGTATCGGTGGTTCCCGCTCGGGAACCGGGTCTGGAACCGACATTGGGGGTTCCAGCATCTGGAGCTCTGCCTTCGGCGGCTCCGGCTCAGTGTCTGGAAAGTCCATTTGAGCACACGGCCCCTCCACCACCTCCATCGCTGAAGTGGAAGAATTAGTAGCGGCTTCGCCCGCCCCGGTAGAACCATCAGGCGCCTCTTTCTCTTTCTCTGCTGGTTCCGTAGCCTGGGGTATGACAGGCTTTAAGAACCGGCCACCGCAGCAGTTACATCGGGGCTCCCACGCCAGTGCACCTCTAGGACAGTCACAGGTGAGGCTAAAACACTGGGTAAACGTTTCTCCGTCCACCTCAGTTGACCTGAAACCTAGCGGTAACTGGGACAGTTCGACTCCCTTTTCAAGGGCTTCACTCAGGCAGGGGCACATTAGCAGAGTGACATCTATTCCGGGCAATTGCCAGGGCTCATACACATCAGGGTGTAACCCCTGGCAGTCTCTCTCATTCTCGGGGAAGGAACACTCCATTTCTGCAACAGTGTCCTCTGCCGCTGGCGGTTCTATAGGCTGCGGCGGTTTGGGTTGCAGGAACTGCGCCGCACAGTCAGGACACTCGGGCCCTCGGGTCAGTTCACCGACGGGGCAATCACATTCGCTCAGGCAGCAGTGCAGGCATTCTTCCCCATCTACCACTGTCGTCATGAACGCTACGGGTAACATAGGTGACCCGTCCGTCCAGCCACCAGTCACATTATAATCTTTCAACGCACATGGGCATACTACCATTGGCGAGCCTAAAGGTGCCACCTGTATGATTCTATACAGCCAAGGGTGTTTTTCTCGGCATCCCTTGCTTTCCTTAGGGGGGAACAGAAATTGCTGATTTCTGCTCAAGGCACTCCCTCCCCCTGGTGGACTCTAGAGGAGGGGCAGCACAGTCTTTCAGGGAGTGTTGCGAGCTCTGTACTGAGTCACTCACAGTGTGGGGGCGGGGCTCTGGTTTTCCCGCCAGTCCTGGGCAGAGGCTTGCAACATTCTGGCAATCAGCCGCACAGGTGCCATTTTGATTTGGCGGGAGCCGCCATTTTAGGTGGGACTCACTGTTAATGTCAATAGGGCTCTCGGTGCAGGCAGGAACTGCCAAGTCGGGGTAAATAAAGGGGCACCCATCGGTCGGACCCCCGGGCAGATTTAAGAATTGGGGGCCATCTTCCTCGCTTATGGCCTGGCCTACATATATCAGTACAGCACTCCATTGCCAGGTGTCATCATACCTTCACCCTCTGACCCACGTACCAGCTAGCCCAGGGAGCTTCAGAACCTGCACCTGGACATCTGACAAGGACACGTCAGCCGGAACTGCCCCCACGGCAACCACGTGGTTAGGAGTCACGTTAACCTTCAAGGCCCATGCGTGGACCTCCTGCTTTGAGAGCACCCACATGGTGAAACAAAAATAGAACACAATTTAGAGAAAAAAAACTTACAGGGCACCCCAGGTCTGATCTCTCAGCAGCGCCTCCAAATGTAACGGTGTTTCTGAACCGGTCTGACCCCCCCAATCTCACATTGGCCCCTGTGGTCTAACCAGTCCCCGTTACGGTGGTGCACCTGTTGGCTCCAGGAGATCTGAGCCTCCGCTAGCTGGGAGCCTGGGGTAATACTCACTCATTCACACAGCGCAGCGCCTCCACTTACCCAGGATCCTCATTACGAAAGATTTACCCTGGGCAAGAAACATACCATACACAGTGATTATATAATAACTAACACTTTACTAACACACATAGAAACATAACACATACATAATAACCTGTGTCCCTCTCACGAGGAGACACTAACCGTGACGTCCCGCCGGACGCTTTCCCAACACCAGGTGAATCCCACCCAGTGTCCCAAGGAACCCCTCAGAATGTCCCGTACTCTTACAGAGAGTCAATGGGTGACTGCGCAGTCACTAATTACGCTAAGGGCCTGGTGGTGCACATATATTTGATACCTGCCGAGCACTCCGATGCCCGGGTCAGCAACGATCTTCTCAAAGGGTCAGACGTGCGATGCATCCATCTGATCCTATCCAGGTGATATTCTCCGTGGACCCCAACGTGGGTCCGAACTCCGCCACTGGAACAGCAGCAGCCGCTGATTCCCTACCTATCTAAGTGACGCACGCTATGCTATAGGCCGTCCCTATAGCTCAGCAACCTGTGGTGTCTTTGGGGAAACTCCTAGGGGCCTACAGGGGTGAATAACCTGTCCCACTCCCCTAACTAACTAAGTCCCAATCCTAACTATAACTAGCCCCGCAGGAACAACCTGCAGCAACAACATGCGCACTAACACACCGCACACGCAGTCAACCTGCAGACAGCAACACACGCAGTCAACCTGCAGACAGCAACACACTGTGCTTACTTGTCAGTGCTCACGGCAACACCAGCCGGATCCACTGACAAGCCAGCACCCTCTCACACCTAAGGGGCAGCTCCCTATCTCGGGCCATCCCTTAACAATTACCCCCTACCCTCTCAGGGATTTGGGGCCTGCCTGGGACTTGGGGATTCTTACCTGGTGCAGGAGCCACTCGCTCCCTGCACCCTTCCTTCCCCTTCCTCCTCCTCAGCCTGACTGACGTAACACTAAGCCCGCAAAATGTATCTATATTCTTCTGGGCTGAGAATCCTTCAGCCCTATTGGCTCCTATCAGGCACCTGGTGCCTGTCTCCCTATGCCTCCAGGGAGTTGTAGTTCCCAGGAGGCTGCTACAGCATTGGGGTCGCGTGCGCGCTTCTCCCGCGCATGCGCGAACGCCTAATGGCCGCCTCAACCTTTTCCCCTGCTTCCCTACCCTCGCGCGACCTCCTAAGGGCTGCCTTAGCTTCCTACCCCTATCTGCGCATGTGTGATCCCGCGCACGCTCGCACAACATGTCATGGCGGCCCCCGCTAGCCGGGTGCGCCACCGGAGCTCCAGGGATGCCGAGCACTCCCTGCACTGGCCCCCACCCTCGCGAAGTGCCGGCGGGTCCATTGCTGCCTCCGGCGGCACCCGCAGCCACACGGCACTCGCGGAGGGGGGTCAGTGAGTGAAAAATAACCCCGGGGCTACATGTATGTATGTATGTATATATATATATGTGTGTGTAACCCTTTTACCATACCCCCCCCTAAGTGAGATTGGGGGGTACGCTCCTTTCTGGCTACTGAATAGGTGGTTGGGCTGTAACCTGCTGGTAAACAGGAGGGCTGAGGGCTCCGCAGTGGTGTGGGGAGAGCCAGGACAGGGAACAGGAGGAACAGTTTACCTTGGTCTTCCTCTGGTGCAGTGCCTCCAGCCAGCAAGGATCCCCTGTTGATATTCAGGAGATGGGCCCCCACTGACACTCCTTCATCACAGAGACAGGAACACACACACAGCATGTTTTTTCTGTATTTATTAGCAGTCAGCTCCAGGATAGCGATTGGCAGGCTTTACATAATCTTTAGCAGCATATGCATTCTTCTTGAACCTCTCTCTATCTAGATCAGATCCCTGACTAGGGAGCATAATTCCCTTCCCTCCCAACCCCAGCATGGGTGGGAGAGACTTTCTCTGTGCTAAGTAACTTCTTCTCTTCACTCCTAACTCTCAACTCAACTAACTGACAATTTGGGAGGATGTCCCAATTTGAATATCTTTGGGGAATGTCTCTGACTCATAGCAATCCAGAGCCGGATACAGATTGGCCCACACACATCAGGGGGCGTTCCAACCAATATCCACCCCTCAGATTGACATCCTCAGAGTTGGTAGGCATGCCCTTGAATACTGATACATTATTCAAGGCTGAAATACACACACACACAGGCCTAAGAAAGGAATTAACCTTTCCACTGCCTGCGCTAACAGGACTGACAGAGGGAAGGCCCAGAAAAAGAAGTAACTGCCGGGACGCTATGTTACATATATATAGTAGGGTAGTAGTATTATATCCTGTTCAGTAAATCCTGTTATATTCTACTGGTGTGTGTTTATTATATTGTCCTGCACAGGGTTATCCCACATTGTTAGAGTCCCATGCAGGTGGCGGTGCTGTCTTCAACCGGATCATGTACACCCCAGGCTCCCAGTAGCAGAGTTTCAGGCCTCCTGTGAGCCGCAGGTAACGCACCACATACACCGTAGCCGCTATTCCTCCAAGGGGGGTGGGGGAAAGTGCGTTATACCTAGATAGCTACAGAAACACTGATCGGATTGCATACACTTGTAACCTGTTTGTATTCCTGGTCCTGAAGCAGTCTTTTTTTTAATTGCCTATTTTAATTATCCACTGAATTTAGTAACTGTAATAGTTGACAATACTCACTTTCTTCCCACATGTATGTATGTATGTCTTTATTTATATAGGGCTATAAATGTACACAGCGCTTCACAGTAGTAATCCACACGACAATCATATAAATAACAAATCATACAAATAACAGATCATGGGAATAAGTGCTTCAGACATAAAATTAAGATTTAGGAAAAGGAGTCCCTGCTCCGAAGAGTTTATAATCTAATTGGTAAGTAGGAAGAACGTACAGATACAGCAGAAGGGCATTCTGATATGTGTGTCCTCAAGGGGCCACACTTTATGTATCATGTGTATAGTATTAGCCACGTGCTACTCATATGCTTCGTTAAGCAGGTGTGTTTTAAGGTGGGTCTTAAAGGTGGATAGAGAGGGCGCTAGTCTGATATGAGTTGCATCACTAATTCCTACAGCACACAAGTGGTCGCGCTGTGGTTGACTGACTTGTCAAGGTTGGCAACACTGCATCGAACTGACACCATTATTACAGAGTAGTCCGAACAGAAAACAAGCATACGAAATTTCTAACATTCTAAACATTTATGAAAAAATTCCAGTGAATTTGTCACTTAATTTCAGTGAAGAGATAATCATGACTGCCAGACCAAGCAACAACAAAACTAAATCATCATTTTCATACTGAGTGGGAGGATGATTATTTTTTCACTATGGTGAATTCAATGTGCATGTGTTTGATTTGCCATTCGACAATAGCTCTTGCTAAGAAGGGAACTGTAGAGAGACATTTCAAGATTGTTCACAATAAACACGAAAACGACTTTCCAGCCACAAGTTAACTGCGCAAACCGAAGGTGAAGGAATTGAAGTCTCCACTGGCTGTCCAACAATCCATATTTACTACAGTAGGTCCATCGATTAAATCAAAGGCAGCCACAATTACATCCTTCCGGTGATTCATGTGTTAGCTAAGCAAATTAAACCGTTCGAGGGTAGAGACATGGTAAAATAAGCATCTTTCGAGGCCGCAGACTCATTCTGTGATCATTGAAAAAAATTATTCGGAAATAATTTCAGCTATGAAGGAAATTCAGCTATCCAGATACACAGCTACGTGACGTTCAGAAGTGATGGGTGAAGATCTGAGAGTGCTACTAAATAAAGACATAAATGAGTGTGTTTTCTTTTCACTTCAGTTTGATTAATCAACAGATGCTATTGACAGATCCCAGCTGTGCATTTTCATAAGAATGGTATTTAACAATGTGACTGCTAAGGAGAAATTGCTCAAGACCGTACTGTTGAAGGGAAAAATTCTAGGAGTGGACATTTTTCAGGCATTCAAAGGCTTTATTAATAACATTCAGTTATCTATTAACAAACTTGGGTTCATTAACACAGCTGGAACTCTGGCCATGACTGGCCGTACGCTTGGTTTCGTGGCTCTCTGTAAAAATGATTGCTATTTTCCCAATTTCCATAGTTATCTTTGCATAATTCATCAACAGGTTCTGTATAGTAACATGTTGAATATGAAAGAAATCATGGATATTGTGCTTGTGATTGTATGTTCTATGCCAGCAAGAAGTCTGCAGAGGTGCATCTTTAACTCTCAACTGGAATCAAATTAAACTGAACACACAGACATTTTGCAGCACACTGTGTTCTGTCCTAGGCTTAGTGTGGCTTACTAAACTTATATATCCAGTTAACATATTTCCTTCTTTCATACAAAGAGGATGTCTTCTATGAATTTCTGAATATTAATCAATACATATATGTAATGAACGGTTCAGTAGGGAGAAAAGTATTGCAAGTATTATACTTACCTCACTACTAACAGCACACTGAGTGTTTTGTCACAATATTCATTGAAGGTGCATTCAGTGCAGCAAGAGTATCAGTATCAGTATCCTCCCAAAACTGCTTTACTGTTTTCAGACACTACCGGTCGCTATCCCGATAAAATATATAAGGGATTTACAGAATAAAATGATGCCGTTTATATGGGGTAACAAAAGACCAAGAGTGGCGAGATCAGTAATGCTCGCTTCTAGAGAAAGAGGGGGTCTGGCGGTCCCTGATATCAGGAAATATTATTTCGCTTCCCATTTGAAACAGATACAATTTTGGCACGCTCAGGAAAATCAATATACAGTAGGTGGGTAGATTTAGAAAATATATTTAATAGCTCCACGGCATTCCCGGGTCTTTTGTGGAATAATAAGCCAACAAAATGTTCGAGATTAGATTTTTTTAATTGGGCTGTAATAAAATTTGGCAAAGGGTCAAAATTTATTATCAACTATTTTCAGCTCCTTCGAGATGTACCCCTATTTTTGCCAACCCTGACTTTGGTTAGGGTTGGTTTACTTGTACTTTTGATTTATGGAAGGCTAAACATGTTAGAGATGTGGGGGATATGCTATTGAATGGTAAATTGTTAAATGTCAATGATTTTTGTCAGAAATACTCTTTCATGGGTGCTGAGGTGTTCAGATTTTTTACAAGTTTCCCATTATCTTAGACAGTTGTCTCCGGATGGGTCTTTCCCAGAGTGTTCTGTGAAGAAAAAGAATCTATCAGTGGGGGCTTATCTCAACATTGTACCAAGTTTTTATTTCTCGGGAATTTAATGCCCCTTGCACCCACCGTTATATGGACGAATGGGCCCATGATTTTCAGGCAGAGATTTCTTGGGAAGATTGGCAAGATTTATTTATTTATTTATTTATAAAATGTTTTACCAGGATGTAATACATTGATAGTTACCTCTCGTTTTCAAGTATGTCCTGGGCACAGAGTTAAGACAAATAATACATGGTTACAAATACAGTTACATAAATGAACAGGGTATATCTGGGTCAATGCAATGAATACATCACAATGCACAATATCTAAAGAGAATATCTATAAAGTTATGTTGAGATGGTATCTGACTCCTCAGAGGTTGACCAATAAAGAAAAAAAAACATGTGAGCGCAAATAACACTACTCAAAGTGAATGTGATTAACAAAATATATACTGCCCTTAAAGAGCAGATCCCAGAACAGGACTCAATCCCAGTCCAGATAACAAATGGTTGAGGCAGATTTATCCAGGGACCACGAATCTTTGCTGGAGAGGTTGTGGTGGTGTTGGGGATATGTCTCATACAGTATATGGTGGTTTTGCCCAAAAATACAGAGATTCTGGGGAATAGTACAGAATTTGTTATGAGAATCAATTGGGATAAGAATCCCCCTAGACCCGCTTATAATGGTCCTGGGTAAGCTGCTAGATAATTTAAACCAAAATATTTCTAAATTATTATTACACATTCAACCCGCGGCGAGACGTGCAAACGCAGGGGCCTGGAAAAAGTCCCTACCCCCATCCAGGAGAGAGATTATCTAGAGAGTAAAGGAGGTGCAATCTATAGAAAGATTAACATCTTATGTGAGACATAACTCAAGAACATTTCTAAAAGTATGGGAGCCCTGGTACTCTAGGGGGAATATGTGAATCTTTGAGTTACTGTGGACTGAGGGTTGTATTTTCTCTCAAAGAGATGGTTATTCTGAGTAATGTGTAGAGATGTGGTGGTCTAGCGTCTTTATATTTTTTAATACCTATGTTAAGATTGTGGTACCTTTCCCCCCTCCCCCCCTTTTTTCTATTTGTGTATCCCTTTTCCTATGTTTTTCTAAAAACTCAAATAAAAAGTAAGTTACAAAAGAAAAATTATTTATAAAATTAAATCACTTAAAAATAAATATTAGAATGGTATTTTTCTAATAATGTCCCCGTTTATACTGTATTATTGATTTATTTAAGTTTCCTGACGTAACACAAACTCTCCGCTCCCTTTCTCCCTACCCTTTCTCTCGCCCCCCCCTTCTCTCTCTCTTTTCCCCTTTAGCTCGCTCTCCCCCCTTTCTCTCTCTTCCACCCTTTCTCTCCCTCCCTCCCCCCCTTTCTCTGTCTTTCACACACACACACACACACACACACACACACACACACACACACACACACACACACACACACACACACACACACACACACACACACACACACACACAATCCCCCATTCTATCTCTTCCCCCCTCCCACCATCCAAAAAGGGAAAAGCTAAAAACCTTGGGACATTTTAACGATTTTGAGAAAACACCCCGAGGTTTAATGAAAATCCAGGACTGTCCCGGCTAAACAGAGACATATGGTCACACTACCTCTGGGTGATCCTACAGTTCCAATCTTGTAAAATAAATTGAAGTTAGTTTTGGTGGATTGATCCTTTAAACATGTATAACTTTCTGTTTTAGTTGCTAGTGCTATCTCTCCAGCTTGTTATTCTTCATGTGTTTCCTATCTGTCTGCATTGACCTCAGCTTACATTTGACTTCTGCCTCTTATTATTTACTCTTCTAGTTATGACCTTGGCTATTCACATGACGATGTAAATCTGCCACTTGGTACTGTTGCATTGCATGTCCTGTTCAGTTGTAAGTTCAGTTATTCGCATGCCTATTTTTGCACTGCACCTCAGTATTGGCCTTGGCTAATCACTGAAGGAATGTGAGTCCGACACAAGGATTTTTCTCAAAGTCCATTTTGTTTTATTTAAGCACAGCTCACAGTTACGATTCATAGAACAGCCTTGTCGCAACAGGATTAAAACATTTTTTGCATCACATCACGCATCTTTTTTTCACATTTTTTAGTCACACTAATTCAGGTTTCACACTTGTTACACCTCTTTCTTTTCACATGCAGTACACATTTGCGTTACTGTATATTTAAGGTTTATTATCACCTTGGTCACTATTTTATATTTATTTACATGTGTGTGTTTAAGCGCCTCCACCAATTACCTTTGGCTATCCTCAATGTGATGAGGACCAGCACCCAAGACTAGACAAATAATCTCTCTCAAAGCACCAGCATTTACTTGTAAAAAAAGACCTACGTCAACCACAGAAGCAGGAAATCAAGAGCACAAATACAGTATATGTGACCTGTTTGGACTTTGGATTGAAGTCCCTTTTCTGGAGCTGCACTACTTCCATATGTAATGTAATATATTTCATTATTTTATTTAGTATGTGCGCTTGAACCCACCTTATTTGTCCGCACATCATTTTTGCACATGTGTGTATATCCCCACTCTGCTTTATCTTCTGTCAGCACTTAACTTCTGTTATCTTCCTTGAGTGGCTCAGTATGTATGGGCGGGCAGATTTTTGGCTAGTCAGCTAATCGTGTAGCAAACATATTTGTCTTCAGGCAAGGTCAGTTAAGCAATAAACCTTGTGCTTTTCTCGCACTTGTGTAGAAAATTGTTTTAATCTTGCTTACTGTATCTTCTTCAAACTAACCCTGTTCTGTATTAAAACATTAACCCTTCCCTTGCTAGTTCACAACTGCACAGTCGCGTCCCATTACTCAGTCTCTCTCTCTCTTATGGTGGTCTTTAATGGAAGTCTTACAGTCCAAAATTCAACACCTGTTACTCTGATATTCTCATCATCTCAATATTATTACATTACCTTGTGCTTGGGACTAGGGTAGTGTGGGTGTCCACTCCACATCCAGCCTCTCTATGCCTTGACAGTCCGCAGGAAAATACAGCCTAGCAGTCGGTAATGGCCCATCAGTATTAACACAGCGGGGGTCCCTGCGACTGAATATGACTCGCGCTGTGTGGATCCCACCAGGCTGCACCTGTCTGTATGAGATGCGCACTAGGAGTGAGACTGAATCAGCCACTATACCTGCGCGCCTCTAAAAAGCAATCGCATGGCTTTTATTTTATTTTGATATGACAGTATTGAAGCAGGGTGTTTCTGGAGCTGCATTGCATTCATTTCAGGTCCAGGAACCCCCCTGCTTCCTGAGTTACAGGCCCTGGTATGGGGTGCCGGTATTCCCCTGCAATCTTTAAATCTCCCGTGTCACGGCCCACGTGACCGGGACATTTAAACAAAGCAGGGGAATACCGGCACCCCATAATGTGGCCTGTAACTCGTGAAGCAGGGGGTCCCAGGACCTGAAATTATTGTGTTATTAAAATAAAATCAGCATCATTACCTTAGCGGCTGGCTCTAGGTCAAAGTAAGCCTTCTGGGGTTCGCTGCTTAAGAAGGGTCTGACTACACTGGCCCACTCAGCTTTTGGTCAACTCTCTCTCTGTGCCGTGCGTTCAAAAGTGAGAAGATAGGTTTCAATATCATCCAAGGGCTCCAACTTCTGTTGGAGGTGGCTTATCCTGGTCATCTTTGGCCCTGGACCGGCTTCAGCTAGAGCTTTAGCAACAGTCTCTCTCAGGATCGTCTCTCAAGGACCACAAGCCCCTCTCTCAGCAAGTGTGTGTTTCACACTGGTTCATTAGCAGCTGTTGAATAGTGGCAACATTACATACCAATGCACTCACTACGTCGTCCATCTTGTTTTACCAGAAAACCTTTTTTTTTTTAAGTTATTTTACCCGCAGACCTCTTAGTGTTCTGCTCGCATTCTCCACCCTTTCTGACAAACGGCTTCCTCAGGGGGCTCCGCTGTCTGTCCGGATGCACTAGAACATGGTCTTCTAGGGTATGTAAAATGATGAGACGTAATGCAATGTTCCTTTAAGCAGGCTTCTGCCTGTTTTATTCAGTCCCAGGCACTGGGACTGCAACACTTTGAAAACAAGTAGAAAACAAAAACCCTGCTCAACTGAGCAAAAACTAAACTAAGGAATTCTCTGATTAGGGTTGGACGGCTTGCCCGCTTCCAACAATCAAAGTAAGCACCTTTACAAGTGAACGTATGATATGAATGATTTACCCTTTTAGGGGGAAAGGCTCTGCCTTTCTGATTCCTGTCAGCAGTCCTGCCTCCAGGCTCCTGGAGAGAGAGTGAGGAAACAGGAAACCAGCTTTAAATACCTGCTTTCTAATTAGCAGGATAGGTGACAGAAATCAGGCAGCAGACAATCTCCGGTCTGGATCATCATACCTCAGTTCCAGCACCTGCGAAATTGTGGGTTGGAGTACACCCATTCTGTGGCTGCACTTTACAGCCTAAACAGGATAGAAGCTGTCCAATATCTTGGGAGCCCTACATACCAAATTTATTACAACTCCCTGGTTTCTGTCACAATATATATATACTGTTAAATAATAGACAATTCTTTATGAAACATAGGGCTTCATTCTTTAAAGCTATGTCCAAATTGTAAAAAAAAAAATCAATTTATTTGTGCTTAACTAGTATTACAATGTCTTCTCTGATTTATGTATTTTCAGAAGTAATAAAAAGCCAGTCGCCTTGTAAAAAGTTGTTTCTGAATCTAATTAAAAAGGTTGTATCAACAAAAGTTTTACTTTATTTATTTATTTATTTTTAAAAAATTTTACTTTATTTAGCCACATGGACCCACTCCGAACATGGGCTGGAGGGGAAGCGCTGCCGCCAACCGAGCTCCCCCCACGCCAGCCTCCTGGGCAGCAGCCACAAGGGCCGGGGACCAGGGGCCAGGGAGAACTAGATGCTGCTGGGGGGGGAGGGGGGGAAGGGAACTAGGGGGGGGGGGGGCGAAGTAGATGCTGCTGGGGGGGAGGGAAAGTAGATGCTGCCAGGGGGGAAGGGAAACTAGATGCTGCCAGGGGAGGGGGGAAACTAGATGCTGCTGGGGGAGGGGGGAAACTAGATGCTGCTGGGGGAGGGGGGAAACTAGATGCTGCTGGGGGAGGGGGGAAACTAGATGATGCCGGGGGGATGCTCCAGCGAGAATCATCCCACCAGTTTTGCCCCCCCCCCCCAGCCTACCTCCCACGCCCCCGAGCCCATCCACCTGCCTTCCATCTCCCCTCCGAAACTAGCCCCACCGCCTGCCAATTGAAGCCCCCCCCCCGGCCGGTTGAAGGCTCCAGCCCCCCAAACCCCCCACATACCTGGCCGGTTGAAGCATGGACCGGTTGAAGAATTCCCCGGCCGGTTGAAGCACAGGCTGATTGAAGGCCTCCCCGTGGGCCGGTTGAAAGCCCCCTCGCTAACCGATCGAAGGCCCCCACCGCAGACCAGTTGAAGAGAAGTACTGTAGTTCGTTTTAGTCCCATACTGTACTTTACCCCTTAGGTCCATACTTAAACCCCCCCCCAGGCCCATACTTAACCTCCCTTCCCCCCAGGGCGATACTTAACCCCCCCCCCCCCCCCGGCCCATACTGAATCCCCCCAGGCCTTTGGTCACCTTGGATGTAGCATTGGGTATCTTTGTCTTTTGTTGAAAATATGAAAATAAACAGATTGCATTGTAATGTTTTTTTCCGTATTACAATAAGAAGAAAACAGTTAAGTAAAAGGTGCGCACTATAAAAATAATCTGTGGTAGGTGCGCTATTTGCCTGCTCCTTTCATTTGTCCTGGGCCCCGTGATTTCTGTTGGCGGCCCTGATCTAATCTACTCAAGTACGTAACGTCTACAGGCCATAACTCCCTGAAAAAATTTCAGATGTTCCCATTTCATGTTTCAAATATAGAGAGCTATGAGTAAAACCGTCAAACAAACGAAACATCTGCTCTGCCTCTAATGTGTGCTAAACAGTGTAGGAACATTTATAAAATGATTCATCATTAACATTACAATCAGGAGTGGTTTACATCAACACGTCTTTAAAAAGTCTAGACGCCGGATATTTTAAACAGGCTTGGCCAATATCATCTGACATCGTTTTTTCCCTCAAAAAATAAATGTTAGGATTTTCCAATGAAAAATGGGATTAGAATTGAAAGTTAAAATTAAAAACAGTCAAGATACAGAGGACTAAAGTAACAAAAAAATGATATACACACACATTGCAAGGGCTGTACATCGCAATAGTATAATTTGTCAAAATGCACCACTTTTTCTCTGTGCATCCATCACTATCTCTCCCTCTGTGTCTCTCTCTCGTGCATGTACTTTCTGTCTGTCCTTCTCTTGTGTCTGTTTCAACTTCCTAGTTGACCCTACTGTGCATTGTACACTGTGCTGGCGGTTCTATATACAAGAGAAAGTGGACAAGAGATATTGCTTTATGGCCTGCACCCGAGAGATATGGAACTCTAATCATGTGATAGATCTTTTAAGTTGTCGAAACTGGTTTCCACTTGCACCCAGCTCGTTGGGGCATTATCGAAGTCCTGTTATCTCCCAACCACAGGCACCCAAAAGCAATGTATTCCCGATGAGGACAAGGATTAATTGTGCTTCTATGTTCTACTATTCGAGTAATGAAATAATAAATTAACTTTTTTTTACTTCAGACTGCATTAGGAGGTTTCTTTGAGTGCTGTTTCGTTGTTCTCAGACTTATATATTTTTTAAGTGACAAAAACAAAATAACTAAATTCAGCGCTAGACCTATATAAACAGTGCTGTGCACAATGAATGAAATAAATAATATAAATAATAAATGCAGCCTAGTGTTCTATAAGGGGAATTATCTCTAGAACTCCCCATTCACCATTATATATTTTTTAGATACGATATGGCCTTTTTGAGATTTGTAGCACCATTCACTTTATTTTTTGAAGGGGGTTAAGTTTAAGTCGTTTTTAACTACCTGTTGTGGGCTCCATACTTCTTTTTTTTTTTTCTTTATACGTTCTACTACAGCAGGCCTGCACAACTCCAGTCCTCGAGGGCCGCAAACAGGCCAGGTTTTCAGGATATCCCTACTTCAGCACAGCTGGCTCAATTAGTGGCTCAGTCATGGTGTGGCATCACCCAGCACGTACCCAACTCCTCACGTGCACCAACAAACAGTTCAGTGGGCAGCGCTGACCTACACACTTTTAGGTGGGATTACTTACTCAGGGACACCAGGGTGGTTAGGTGCCTGAGGGCCCTTATGTGTGGGACAGTATCATTGACGGTGGTATATATATGGTCATGCTTGACCTGGTGGTGTGTATATACAGGTCATAGAAGTTCATGCAGTAAAACTGTTATCTATTCACTAAGTGTGTGTTTTATTGTATGTGGGTCCTGTAAAGGGGGTTATTCTACACAATAGAATCCCGTACAGGTGCAGGCGCTATCGAGCATCAATCCAGGTTTACCCCAGGTTCCCAGCAGTCCTCCTGTTAGCCACAGGTATTGCACCGCAACACACACACCGTAGCTACACATCTCCCAGGGGGTGGGGGAAAGTGCGCAACACTTGTATAATACTGTCTATGCTTCCTCTTACTGTAAGTTCATTACTCTTCTTGGAATGACGCAACGCTATCTTCTGTAGATATTAGTACTTTGAACAGCAAATGTTGCCAATAATAAAAGACTGTTACAAAGATCACCCTGGGGAAAATGAAGACAATATTTTTGTGATGCTCTGCATATTGATTAAATAAGAACAGGGCTTTAATGACATTTAAAACCAAATTATATCACTTGTTTAATTATAGGCTGTAATTTATTTATTTTGGTGCATTCTGTACAGCTAAGCCCCTATGTTTCTTTATGACAAGTCAGACAAATCTTTATCTTATTCTGGGAGAGTAATAATCTGGGAAAATGTAAGGCTTGCAAAGTATTTGTGGATTAGCATGGGAATATTGACTAAGTAGAAGTGCCCCGTTGAGCTTTAATAGAATGAATGCAAACTGAATTTGCTCAGTACCATTTGCTGTAATAATGGATTCCTTCCATCTGTGCCCTTTATGCCAATGGAAACAAGAAGGAAATTATCTTGCAGAGAATGGAGAGAGAATGCTCAATGAAATCCATCACTGCATCAGAGTATTCAGGTTAGCAGGACCATGCAACCTACAGAGATACTTAATTCAGATAGAGGTATGATAGAGGTATCTTCAGAAGATTTCTGTGATGGCATAGAATCAGGTACAAACTCTCAAGTGTTGGACTGTAGAAACAAAACAGTTGATTTATTCTGCTTTTTGTGAGCAACCTATTATCATTACCTGTTTTACATATAATTTGTCTTAGTTTAACTGCTTTAAGCATTACTGTAGGTTATTCAAGTGATGGGCAAGGGTAACCAGGCTATATAATAAAGGTTAAGCCGTCTGGTTACCTTTGGGTCCCTGGCAGCTACCTAGCACTTGTAGCCATGCTAGTTTCCTTGGCTACTAAGTCTTCCCTCCCTGGCAGCAAGTCCTGGTAAAAGCAGGTCTGCCAGGAGTTATCATGGACTTTCCCCACCCACAGCTGCTTCAGTGAGTCACAGGGGAGGCGGCGATACTAGGCCTGTCTGTGTCCAATCAGGGACTCAGACCTGGTACCTGCTTCCCTTGTATTTAAGTAGCTGCACTGCTAAATTTAGTCAGTGCCTCTACCTCCTTGAGAGGGGCTGGTCTACCCTTAAAAATTGTGCAGGGCTCTGCCAATTGGCCTGGAGTGGAGGTCCACGATACATCCTGAGGGTGAAGCCGCAAGAATGGCCTGTACCCCCTGTGTGAGCTGTGTATGCTGATCATCTTCAGTGTAACCAAATAAATTGATCCTGTTCAAATATATCTTCCTGCCTGAGACTACAATCTATCAGGGGGAGGGGAAGTAAGTTCTCCTGTAGAGATTGTCCCCACATCCCTGGGACCTGCAAGAGATGGAGGCGCTGTCACCGTGAGAATCAGTTACTACCCTAGAAGCCTGTCCTGTTCTCCTCCACAACGATGTGGGAGACTCAGATCTACTGTGAACCAGCATGTATGCACCACACCACACTGTGTAATGGCAGAATCTCCCAGAGAGGGGGAAACACCGTTACACACTATAAGTCAGGGGCCAGGTATCATTACATGAAAAGTTAAAGTGACCCCTGCTTTTCCACTTTCCATATTCCCTTTTCCCCAGACTCATGAAACTTTCTTTGTGTAAGTTTTAGTCGAGATATTTGGGTAAGAATACAATTATTTTGTTTGCAGGAGTTCGGGGACAGGAGCTACCGGCAGTACCTTAATTCTACCCGGTGTCCCCTGGACTCCTGGTTTTCGAGCCCCGATATCTCAGTCCTATTTCCCTTACAGTCGCCCCAAAGTCCCCCATGTATTAAAATATGGTTTCTGTGTTTTATACATTTATTATAAGGCTCTATGCAGTCAGCCAGGGCATCTGCTTAAGGTGCCAGCAAGTCTGCTAGAGTCCATAATTCAAAGAGGAGAAGATGTCCAGAGGTGAGAAAAACATTTGGTGGGTGAGAAAGGGCATTTGTCCAGGTCCGAAGACCAAAGGGAACTCTATGGGGATACCTTTTGAGTCTCCTAGACTTGGCGGAGCCAGCCCAGCGGGTGGCAATGAGTTACTTGGGAGAGATACAGCCCGTAGGCGCTTCTCCCATTGGCTTGAGAGGACACAAGATTTTTCTTCAAAATGTGGATTTATTGAGCTATGGCGTGACCAGTGTGACTGAATAAATCCACATTTTGAAGAAAAATCTGAAGTCGCCCTCTTCTCATACTCTGATTATATCATGTGTTTTTTTTTAAACAATATAGCCGATTCTTTGTGCCTCCAAAGTCACTTCACTTTAATGTTTATTTCATAATTGATTCCGTATGATTCCATAATTTAGTGCTAAAGAACGTGATTAGCTTTTTATCATTCCTTTAGAGGAGATTAGCAGGTTTCATCTACGTATATTTAGTGATATTGTACAGTATCTTTTGCATATGGGGTTTAGTCTGAAATTATCCATTTTGAAATTCAAATCAAGGCTTTAAAGAAATGAACAAACAGAGGTAGAGGCAGGCGAGAAGCTGGCACAGGAGGGTTCCTCAAGCAGCTTTTATTTATTCGGCAAAAGTGGTAACAAAAAGAACAAGCCGTAAACAAATTAGTCATTCACAGTTTGAATATTCCTACAGCATGGATTTAGTAAAATGGCTAATTTAATGGAAAAACCAAGTAATAAAATAAATAAAGACATTCACAAAAGCTGTAAATGATGTTCTATGATAATGCAGGCTACCTGTTGGGTATATTACATGTAGGTTGGAAGGGACATACATGTGCACAGAGGGTAAAACACTGTAGGCGTTTTTAGGGGAAAATAAAATGTAGGCTTTATTAGCCATCAGCTTTAAACAGAAAACAGCTTCATATCAGCAAACAAAGTTAGAGGAGAAGATAACAACCACATAGGAGACTGACATTCAGCAGTCCCTATCTGACGGGTGGAAGGTTAGGCCTCTTACAAACCTTTCACACAAGTCCAAAGAGAGGTACCTGTAGGCAGGGTGCACTCCACGTCAGTCCAGGGTCTGTGGTGGTGTCTGTGGAGGTTCCCTCTGGTGGGTTCCAGGGACCGGTGTTGCTGGAACAGTCTCTCTCCTCCCCTAGGATCTCTATAGCAGCACAGACTCTCTGTGCTACAGATCCTCTTTAGTATGTGCAGCAGACTTTTACGCATGTTTGATGAGCCAGGTGGAGACTGTTCAATAAACTCCTGCTGGACTCATCAGCTACATTTTGCAGCCTTTTTACAGGGGAAAGGCTCTCACAGGTGCATTCCAAGTTGAATATGTTTTTGAAGTGAAACTTCTTTAGTGGCACCTCTGATGGGATAAAACTGGATGGATGTGGGGCGAAATGTGAAACGGAAGTGACGTCACGTAATGGACGCCGCTCCCCCCACATCCCCCCCCCGAGGCCCCACCCACCCCCCCCCCGAGCCCCACACCCCGTGACATATGCTAATGGCTGCTGCCATGCCGCGCATGCGCAGTTGTGATGGCGCCGCTGACGGACGCCACACATGCGCAGAAGCGGCTGGCAGCGGCGTCGTTCTCCCCACACGCGTTCGCGGGCCCCCTGCGCAACACACGCACAGCACAGGGGCTCGGCGCCGGCTCCTGGAAGAAAGGTTGACCCGGGCGGGCCGGGCAGCGGACGGGTCTCGCTCGCCCAGCACGGTCACTCATGCCCGTGCTGGGCGCATGTACCCCGCGGGGGTGGGGGAGGGGTGTGCACAGAACTTGTGGCGCGGGGGGGGGTCGAGGGGGTGCACAGAATTTGTGAAGGGGGGCGCGCAGAAGGGGAGGGGGAGAAGTGGTGCGCAATTCTACACCCCGCCCCTGGCTGCAGCAGGACACACACACACACTGAATGACCCCCACACAGACCTTGACTGACCCCCACACACACTAACTGACCCCCATACACACACTGACTGACCCCCATACACACACTGACTGACCCCCACACACACACTGACAGACCCCCACACACACACTGGCTGACCCCCACACACACACACTGACTGACCCCCACACAGACTTACATACACACACTGACTCACATACACACACTGACTCACATACACACACTGACTCACATACACACACTGACTCACATACACACACTGACTCACACACTGACTCACACTGACTCACACACACACTGACTCACACACACACACACACACTGACTCACACACACACACACACTGACTCACATACACACACTGACTGACACACTGACTGACACACATACACACACTGACTGACACACATACATAAACACACACTGACTCACTTACACAGACTGACACACACACACACACTGACTTACTGACTGACTTACACATACACTGACTGACAAACATACACACACAAACACACACACACTGACTGACACACATACACACACACTTACTGCCATACACACACACTGACACACATATTCACACTCAGTGCAAATAGCTAATACAGGGGATGTGTGCCGAGCACGCGCATTATAAGTCAAATGTATTTGCGTTTTATCAATGAAATTGTATTTTGATTTTTAATTAAAACATCACCAATACAAATACAATTTCTGTGACAAAAGTCAAAGAAGTTTCACTTACTATGCGCGTGCACAGCACACACAGCTTTTTTTTTAACAAGGGTGAGAAACAGAGGGTCTCCGGGGCTGTAATACATTTATTTCAGATTTGGGGATTCCCTGGTTTATGATACACTTGCATGGGAAGTTGCTGCTGATGCTTCCTTGTGTTTTATTCCCCCACGTTGAGCCTGTAAATAATCAGCCCTGACAAATGTCGTTGTGGCTTCCTATTGCTCTGCACAACGCGGGATATTTAAACCTTCATTTTGTTTCTCCTGGAGGGAAGGAACCGGCAGCACCTTCCACGCTAAATATCTCAGGAGCCAAGGGGTCACCAGAGCTGAAATTAATGTGGTCCAGCTACGGAGATCACATACTTCCCACCAATGTTAAAAATAAGAGAGTAAAAATAATCAGTAGAGGAAACTGCTCGTTTAACTAAAGGTTTAATCGTTTACCCCAAAATTCGGAGTTAATTTGGCATACTTCAATTGCAGCGTTACGGTCAAAAGATGTTTTTTTAGCTGCCTGCTACAGAATGTGTCTGGGAGTTTCAGATGTGAGCAGTGGACAGAAGAGATAAGCGCTAATAGTTTCATTTAAAAGTGTTTGTTTGTAAAATGTATCTCAAACAGCTGTAACACCGATGTTGTAACACCGATGACCAATAATTTCCATATCTGTTCTCTTAAACACATGTAACACATGTTCTCCCAGCCTCTGGGAGATTTCACTGCTACATGGTGTGGTGCATACCTCCTGGCTCACAGTTGGTCTGAGTCTCCTGCGGTGTTGTGGAGGAGAACAGGACAGGCTTCTGGGGCAGTAACTGATTCTTTCTCATGGTGACAGCGCCTCCATCTCTTGCAGGCCCCAGGGATGTGGAAACAATCTCTACAGAAGAACTTACTTCCCCTCTCCCTGATAGATTGTAGTCTCAGGAAGGAATATATATTTGAACAGGATCACTTTATTCATACACACTGCAGATGGTCAGCATACACCGTGGGTACAGGCAGGTCTTGGGGCATCACCCTCAGGATGTACCCTGGACCTCAACCCCAGGCCAAGGGGCCCTGAAGCAGTCCTTGCTCTTCCCTTACTCCCTGGTGGAGTAAGGGCTATAGTTTCCCATGCACTCCCCTAGGGGAGGGAATACAGGTTAGCAGAGCCCTGCACAATTGTTGTGGGTAGACCAGCCTCTCTCAAGCAGGTAGAGGCACTGACTAAATTTAGCAGTGCAGCACCTTATGTACAAGGGAAGCAGGCACCAGGTCTGAGTCCCTGATTGGACACACACAGGCCTAGTCCCACCGCCTGCCCTGTGACTCACTAAAGCTGTTGTGGGTGGGGAAAACCCATGATTACTCCTGGCAGGCCTGCTCATACCAGGGCTTAATGCCAGGAGGGGGCAGAGTGGTAGCCAAGGAAACCAGTCCTGGCTACATTCTCCCTCTGGTGGAATCCAATGGTCCCCACTGGGAACCAAATTTACGGGTCCATCCTGCAGATGAGTAACCTGAAACCATGATATTAACCATGATATTAACAACCAATAACCATTGTATATAGTTAATAATACTGTCATATGCACACACAGGTTTTTACTCACCCACCTTTGAATGGTGATAACAAATATAACAAGGATTACTCCCAACATGGAGAATCATTTTAAATGTAATGCCTGGGGTCAGGTACTGGGCAAAATATACCCGCTTAGGTTGGCCTGCGCACAGCATGATCCACTGGGTTTAAGGCGAGAGTATAACAATATTCTGGGTAGCATACTGAACACCCACAGGCAATACTTTAGGCATGGATGCTAGGGGTCTGAGAGGATCATGCTCATACAATTCTTTAAGGCGTTCCCCGGAGCGGTCATTCCCTTCTTCTTCATTATACCAATTCTCGTCTAAGACGTCAGAGTCCCAATTCTCTGGAGCTCTCTGACCCCAAATTCTCCTCAGATCTTTCCTTATCCCAGGGTTGGTGAAAATAGAGTAAGGCCTTTTGGAACTTTCTGGCAACCCTCGCAGAAACTTGGGCCACATACTGTAGGGTTTTACCCGAGCAATAGGTACCATATGGACAACATTTTCAGAAACCCCAGAGTCCTGAACCAAACCCCCAATATAGGATTCCTTTACTGGATCGAGTATCTTACTAGGGCTTACTGCCAGGAGGGGGCAGACAGGTAGCCAAGGAAACCAGTCCTGGCTACACACAAATATGCATGAAAAATCTCCTAGGGCTCTCCTGGTGTTGTGCAGAGCATGTGACAGCAATAACCGTCTCAATTACAAAGCAAACAACTTAAAATCTTCTAGTTGTCAAGGAAACAAGGAGGATATATGACATGTTCAGAAGCCTACTGATGCCTTCTCAGCAATAAAACTGCTTCCCAGATCAGGTTACTGAGCAGAAGGATCAATTGCTAATGAGAAATGTAGCCATAATGTCATTGAAATGTCAATCTAATTTGACCCCTTAAGTGCTCTATGAACATGCAGTGTACAGTCACGTCAGTGGTCCATGCGTCATGTCACTATGTTTGTTTTCTAGGGCTAGTTCGCGACCTTGCTCTGCATAGAAGCGGGGGACCCTTCCATTCCGTTGACATCACCGGAACGACGTCGAGGCCATGTGATCGGTCAGGAGCGATCATGTGATCACGAAGTGCCGGGTGGTGGCTGTGGCCATGGAGGTATCAGTGAAGGGGTTAAGTATGTATTGATCTCCAACAAGGTCAGTTGGAACCAGTATTTACTTTGGCTCATCTTACTGTGTGTGTGTGTGCAGGGCCTGTTCATCCATTAGGCCAACTAGGTAGTCGCCTAGGGTGGCAGAATTTGTGGGGCGGCATAATTCCAGTTGTAGTCCTTTATATAATGTGACCCATTCACCCCATTCCCCTTCTCTACTTCTGTGGATATTTTGTATTTAAGGGCACAGGAGTAGCACTCCACTCCCTCAGATGTCACTGAATTGAAGCAGTTCTGTAAGGCTGAGGACCCGCTGCGGACGGCTGCGCGGGCCACCAGACCTTTGCATCATGCCTGTTTGTCCCGCTGCCTCCTTCCGATGAGGCCGACTATGCTCTGTGACGCGTCAGCTGCCAGGGGATGCAAGAGGATTGCGGTCCCGAGCGGTGACGCGTCGCGTGGTGCGCTGGTGAGCCTATCAGCACCGGGAGCTGTACCTTCCTGGAGCTGTCAGAGCTTCCCCCAGCTCCAAAAGGTAGGGGGGATGTGTGTGTATGTATGTATATGTGTATATGTGTATATGTGTATATGTGTGTGTTGTGTGTGAGGTGGGACGGACGGACCGACCGGGGGAAGAGGGGGGCAGCACAGAGAGCGAGCAGCAGAGGGCATGTGTAGGGGCTCGCTGCACCCTCTTGCAGCCCAGAAGACCCCCACTGCAGCTCTCCGCTCAAACCAAGCCCCCCCCCCCCTCCAGCTCCCGCTCCCTACGGACCGCAGGTAGCAGTGAATTGCCTCTCAACACGCCGCCTGCATGCAGTGCGGGCGTGATGACTGAGGGAGCGGGGCCTCGGCCTAAGGAGGAATGAGCCAAAATTCCTCACAACCGATGTGAGACACTGACCAGCAGTTACAGGAAACGCTTAGATTAAGTCATTGCTGCTCAAGGGGGTGCCACCAGGTACTGAAACTAGAGGTTCACATACTGTTTCACACATGGATATTGAATGTTGAATCATTTGTCGATGAATAAATGTTAAAAATGTATCCTGTATTTGTGTCATTTGTTTGATCAGGTTATCATTATCTATTATTAGGACTTAGATTAAGATCGAATAACATTTTAGGTTTGAAATATGTGAACATTCTAAGGGGTTCACAAACTTGTTCTTGCCACTGTACTATAGAGGAAAGGGATCTGGGAGACATTATTTCAGCAGACTTAAAAGTAGACAAGAAGTGTAATAAATCTATGCGGAAAGCCAGTAGGAAATGAGGTTGTATAGGGAGAGGTGTTAGCGGCAGAAAGAGAGGGGTGGGGATGTCACTTTATAGATCATTGATGGAGACATCACCCAATGTACTGAGCTCAATTCTGGAGACCATATCCCGGAAAGATGTAAATAAATTGGAGATTGTGCACAAAATTGCTACTAAGATGGTGCATGATCTACAGCATGAGACTTATCAGGGAAGACTATATAACTTTAATATGTGCAGCTCAGAGGATAGAAAGGTGGGAGATTTGATCAACATTTACAAATATATAAAGGGATTAAATAAAGGTTGGTGGATGTGCGGAATAACCTCCCGAGAGCCGTGGTAAGGGCTAATACACTAAGGAAATCCAAACATGCTTGGAATAGACATAAAGCTATAACCTAAATACGCAAGAACGCCCAGGATGAAGTAGGGTCTGAGGTTTTACGGCAGGACGTGGGCAGATTAGGTGAGCCAAGTGGTTCTTATCTGCTGTCAAATTCTATGTAGCACTGAAGTCCTGGGTAACAAAACTTTACCTGTTACTGACCCTTAGTCTGGAAAATGAAGACAGAGGACACTTAGAAAGACGACTAATGCAATGTAATAACAAATAATCTGCATCCAATCTCTTAGCACACAAAATGTGTCAATTATCCAGGAATCGTGTGACTGTAACTCATGACATTATATGGAGTAGATTTATCATGACAAGATTTAGATGGAAGATAGTTATAAAGAAGGTCATGTAACATATGCACAGTAGATGAGGTTGAAAAAAAGACACATGTCCATCGAGTTTAACCTATGTTAAATTTAGACGACTGATACTTTATCCTATATTTGTATCGCAGTATATTGATCCAGAAGAAGGCAAACAAAAAACCCCAGAAAAAAAATAAATGACCTTCACAAACCACCATAGTGAAGGTCATTTAAAACATGTGGCAGCCAGCATCTCCTGTAGAGTCCTCACGTTTTCGGAAAATTATGTATAATACCAAGTTGTGTACAAAAACTACAGTAACTAACTGACACAACAGAAAGGTGGTATACCTCTGAGGAAGGTCCCGTTGGGAGGACCGAAACGTTGGCGGCCTTGTGTTACTGAATACACTTTTTTGATACCATACCTGCAGTGTGCTGTCTCTTTTTGGCTATCAGGATCCCCTGGTCTCCATATGTCTACATACTCTCTATGGGACAAGCATCTGCCTCCTGCAACAAAACCGTGAGTGCTAATCTCCATACCTGACTATATATATATATATTGAGTATATATAACTGAGTCCAGTTTAATTGTGTGTGTGTGTGTGTGTGTGTGTGTGTGTGTGTGTGTGTGTGTGTGTGTGTGTGTGTGTGTGTGTGTGTGTGTGTGTACACAAAAGAAGAAAAAGAAACCTCACAAAAAGCACTCAGACTTATAATGCAAAATAATAATACATTTATTGAATCAATATATAAAGAAAACAACAGGGAAACTGACTGAAACCCTAACTACTGGACTCAAAAAATATCAATGGACAAAAATAAAAAAGGGACTAACTCATAAAACACAAAAATAAGGAGAAAAATAAACAGAACCTCAATCTATAAAACCACTATGGGGACAAAAGTACCCATAGTGATTAACAACCGGCCGGACATACAGTGAGGAAATGATATGAAATTACAATAAAGGCAAATGCCCTAACCTCCAAACTGTGTAAAAAGAATGTGTGGTGAAAGCCCACCAGGAAAAATGTCAAGAAACACAGATAACAGAATCATGACACAACAATCGCACTGAACATGTCTAAACACATATATAGAGCACTGTAATAAACCCCTCTATAGCATAGAACTACAGGTGTAGCTCACATGAACAGGGAAAAGGAGCAGAGAAAATGATTCAGTGACTCAAACACAAACCTACAGTACAATAACATGCAGGAGACTGGTCATACACTTGATAAAAAATTATTAGATGCCAGTACAGTAACTGATAAATACTGCAGTGGCATATATATGAACCAGAGAAAGGGATATACTCAGCTCCTAACAGTGCTTGGATGATCAAGGTTCAGTGTAGCATAGCCTCCTGGACGGGGTCACCCCAGCCGGAGTGGATCACCTCACATTGGATAGTCCAATCCAAAGAATATAAAGTCCAAACGAGGTCAGCAGACAGGGCCAGTATCAGATGACTACCACAACGCGTTTCGCCCCCACGGGCTTCTAGGGTGAAGAGAGAGGGGTTACGATCGGACAGAAATTGATCAAGCACTAGCCAAAGCACGTTTACCGGCAAAGGGTGATCTACTGAAACCTACGGTGAAAACCAAGGAAAATGATCGGTTTCACATAGTAACAACATATAGTACTGCCTCAAGCCAGATACAATGCAGTATAAAGCAAAACTGGCACATTTTGGTGAACGATAAACGTATCGGAAAACACTTTAAGTCCCCACCCCTCTTTTGTTATCGGCGGAGTCGGAATGTGGGGGATTACCTCATAAAGGCGGACCCAGTGGATAAATACGTAGCGAAAACCACCTGGCTCACAAAGGCTCCGGGGGTGTATAAGTGCAGCAGTTGTGTAAATTGCCAGTATCTAATGCTGGGCAACACTTTTATGCATCCGCATAAAGGTTATCCAATTAAAATTGTGGACTTTCTCAACTGTGACTCCAAATTTGTAGTCTACATTATCAAATGCCCCTGTGGGCTTGTCTATGTGGGCAAAACAACGCATATGCTTAAGGAACGAATAGCAATGCATCGTTCCACAATACGCAAGGCCCTTGCTGACCCCACTAATTCTGATGATCTTAAGTTGTTACCAGTGGCAAGGCATTTTAAGCTTAAACAGCACAGCCTGGCCACTTTTCGATGTATGCCCGTTGTGCAAGCCAATACCCCAGCCAGGGGAGGAAATAGACACAGGCTCTTGCTTCAGCTTGAGTCAAGAATGATTCACAGACTGGATTCTATGGCCCCTAAAGCCCTGAATGAGGACATGAACTTGGGTTGATTTTTGTAATTATAATTGTTCAACATCAACTATATGTATGTATATATGGATCAGCGTAGTTCAAAATGATTAGTTTAAAATGCATTTATTATACAGCATAATTTATGACAGCTCGTATATTCTTTTCGTTCAGCATCTTCCATTGATTTCCTTTTCCCTTCCCTGTCCACTTCACTTTACCCTCACTGTGTATTGGGTGTTCTTTTTTTCACATTTTGCAGGTCCGTATACTGTATTTGATCCCATTACTCCTGATGCTTATGTGGCGCAGGGGACATTATGCAACCTACAGGGTATATTATGGAGTTATCTATAATATAGCTGGTCCCAGCACTTATGTCCAATATTTGTGACTACTAGTTACTCGGCAGTGGGCTCAGAACTAGTATAGCGGCTATCACGGACATGTCTGGGGAGCCCCTATGCCATGACTCTGCAACGGGGATAGGAGGATTACGCAATGCGCATGCGCTGTCTCTAGGACTACCATGGATGCCCTGGGGAGCCCGAGAGCGGGGAATTTGTTTATTACGCAGGCGTGGTTGCCATGACAACCTTGGGAGTGATGCGGTCAGTGTAAGGAAGCCTTCCAGCGACGGAGACGCCACAGGGAACCAGGTCATGGGTTTGTAATAGACCAATAGAACCATGTTAGCACGATAGCAGCTGTTCTTTCTCAGACTGTGATTTTCACCTGCATATGCGTGCGATTGTGATGTTTTAATTAGTGGGAGTGGTTTAAGTCACTAGGTTTGTGGATATTTAAGTCACTAATCATCATTTGTTCTCTGCTCCCCCCTGAGGAAGGTCCCCTAGAGGGATCGAAACGTTGGAGTTATGTGCTGTATTTAATACATTTATTATCATCCACCTGAGTGCTGTCTTATTTTTGCTGCTATGCGGTAATGTTGCAAATATTTTGACTGAGTCCAGTTTCATTGGGATTATATATATATATATATATATATATATATATATATATATATATATATATATATATATATATAATCCCAATGAAACTGGACTCAGTCAAAATATTTGCAACTGGATTGAAAACTGGTTGAAGGACAGACAACAGAGAGTTGTAATAAATGGAACTTTTTCAGGTTGGGCAAAAGTTGAGAGTGGAGTACCTCGGGGATCGGTACTGGGACCCCTGCTTTTTAACTTGTTTATTATGACCTTGAGGTTGGGATCGAGAGCAAAGTCTTCATCTTTGCTGATGACACTAAATTGTGTTAAGTAATACAATCAGAGCAGGATGAAATTTCTCTCCAGAAGGACTTGGATAGACTGGAAATTTGGCAGGTACAGTAAATGGCAGATGAGGTTTAATACAGATAAATGTAAGGTTATGCATTTGGGAAACAGGAATAAACAGACAATTTACAAATTAAATGGGGATACATTAGGAGAATCCTTAATGGAGATATATTGGGGGAATCCTTGATGGAGAAGGATTTAGGAGTGCTCGTAGACATCAGGTTCAGCAATAGTGCCCAACGTTATGCAGAAGCTGCAAAGGCAAACACGATCTTATCTTGCATCAAACGGGCAATGGATGGAAGGGAAGTAAACATAATTATGCCCCTTTACAAAGCATTAGTAAGACCACACCTTGAATATGGAGTACAATTTTGGGCACCATTACATAGAAAGACATTATGGAACTAGAGAGAGTGCAGAGAAGAGCCACCAAATTAATAAAGGGGATGGACAATCTAAGTTATCAGGATAGGCTAGCTAAATTAGATTTATTTACATTAGAAAAGAGGTGTCTAAGAGGGGATATGATAACTATATACAAATATATTTTGGGACAATACAAGGAGCTTTCAAAAGAACTATTCATCCCACGGGTAGTACTAAGGACTCTGGGCCACCCCTTAAGGTTGGAGGAAAGGAGATTTTACCAGCAACAAAGGAAAGGGTTCTTTACAGTAAGGGCAGTTAAAATGTGGCATTCATTACCCAGGGAGACTGTGATGGAAGATACAATAGATGTCTTCAAAAAAAGGTTGGACATGTTTTTAGAAAGGTGTCGTTTGAACTGCCCTTGAGATGAATACTTCTTTGGAAAGTTCCTTGTATTTACTAGGAATATATATATATAGTTATCATTATCATATCCACTTTTAGAAGCCTCTTTTATAATATTAACAAATGTAATTTAGCCTCTTCTCATAAATCAGACATTAGATTGTCTCTGGAGCTGAAAATAGCTTAAAAAAAGATGGTTTGGCTGGAGGGGGGGGAGGTGAGAGGCTTTAAATCCTTTTACAAAATGTGATATTCAACCTTCAGTTAAAGTGTTGCCTTCAATCACTTTACTAGTTCTAAATCATTACCTGTGAACATATGCAATGCTGATTTAATGGGGTGAAAAGGGTAAAAGCAACCTGTCATATGCCTTGATTGCAACAAGATGTGTTTCTGAGTATAGACGGATGCTTCAGCCATACCAAACGTTTAACTCAGCTACCCTGCAGCACGTTTATTTTTACTTTCACATACCGGAGTTGAACCTGACGTCATACTGTGTCTGACCTTCTTTCCACTTGTAAGTCACAAATGCATTATTCATCCAGTAATAGTAAACACCAGTGTGCCAGAGTAATACAGGGCAGTTTTCCTTATAAATATTAGCTTTGTTTAAATATTTTAAAAGATGGGAACTGTTATTGTGCAGTATGACTCCAGTTAAAATCATCTATCCTAAGACATTTGCAGCGTTGCATGTTTCATCAATTAATTAGCCACTTGGAGGACAGGCAAGGGGATAATACAGGAATATATAGTGTATATTCTCCTTTTCTGGTACCTTCTTATCATTGATAATGCTGTGTATGTTCTGTCTGTATATCTTATTTGCATAGCACCATCCATGTACAAAGCACTTTACAGCAGTAATGTATGTATGTACAGTATGTATGTTTTTATTTATATAGCACCATTAATGTATATATCGCTTCACAGCAGTAATACACGTAACTATCATATAAATAACAAATAATACAAGTAACACATAAAGGGAAGAAGTGCTTCAGACATAAAAGTAACATTTAGGAAAAGGAGTACCTGCCCCTAAGAGCTTACAGTTTAATTACATGTGACACAATAAGAATAAGCTCTTCATACGTAAAAGTAAACATAAGGAAATGTTGTCCTTGCCCAGAAGAGCTTACAATCTAAGTGGTATATTTTACTTAGTTGCCATCAACAAGTAATAATAGCTATTATGCCTTAGGGAATTCACCCCTTAGGCTTCCGAGTTATAATCCCAGCCTGTGACATGAAATTAATCTTAGATTTGCCCTTCTCATCTAGAAGGACTATTTATAAAGAAGGCAGGTCATTGGAATAATGGGGGCCACCCTAACACAACAGCAATGTTAGCGATTAAATCACCATATTGTATACAGTGGAAAGTCACTGCCATTTCCTGCAAAGTATTACCTGTAGTAGTCACAAACAGAAGTGGATAAATGGCCAGGGTGCATGGAGGTAAGTCCTTGCTCTTTCTCAGGTGTGATATGTGTCCCTGGGGACCCAGCAAAAGCCAGAACTATAGGAGTCCATGCCGGCTCCCTCCCGCTACGTTACCCTATGTGGCTGCCTATGCTCCCTAAGGCCTGGGACATAGTAAGCGCTTAGGTGCTGCTGCTCGCTCTTGCTTGCTGCCGCTCGCTCTGCCAGGAGCTTTTTGCTGTCCTAGCAGAGGAGACAGCAAGCGCGCTTGGGAGGCGGGTATCACTGTGTGTGTGTGTCACTTGGTAGCTGTCAGTGTGTGTGTCACTTTGAAGTGGTGTGTGTGTGTGTGTGTGTGTGTGTGTGTGTGTGTGTGTGTGTGTGTGTGTGTGTGTGTGTGTGTGTGTATTATATAATATTTTAAAAATTAAAAAAAAGACATGTTGTGAGAATAAATTATTTATTAACATTGTGCAACTTTGATAAATATATTCACGCACACACACACATACATACACGCACACACACATACACATGCACACACACACACACACATGCACACACACCTCGGTGCTGCCTTCTGTTTGGTCGCGTTGCTCTGTAGTGACAATGGCGGCTCTGTAGTGCTCTGTAGGGAACCGGCTGCAGCCCCATTGGATGGAAGCGGTCATGTGATCGCTCCTCCGCTTTCCCGAGCGGCAATTTTCAAATTTGCCGCTCTCGGGGAAGTTTCTCCTCCTCCACACGCATCAGCGCGCATGCGGTGGGAGAAACTATAGCTGCGCTGATAACAGATGTAGGGACTTTGTGTATCTGTTCAGCGCGGCTCAGCCCGGCTCAGTGACGCTGAGTGCACTAATGTCCTGGGCCTAATGGTAGAGCCGCTTCTGCTTAATACTAAAATCATGTTCACATCCTTTAGTCACTGCCAGGTAACTCTGTGATGGGTGCTACACATCTTCCTTCTTTTCTGCCTCTTGGTATATGGGGCACATATGATACGCAGTCACTGAATCTCTCTCTCTCTCTTCCCCCCACATGTATTTAATTCACTCCTCAAACATTATACATCGTCCTCTTCTTCCTTTCCACTTACACAACTTACAACTGTTCTATACTCTACTTTATGTTTCATCTGTCCATCTGGAACCTGCTTTTAACTGTGACCTGGATTTCCTCCATTTCTTCTCTGTGACAAAAGCACAAAGGATCTGTTTCATGTCTTTTTACAGCATTGTAACGTGTCCTCTTATTTTATGAGATATCAGTCTCTCTCTCTCTCTCTCTTCTCTCTCTCTCTCTTCTCTTCTCTCTCTTCTTTCTCTTCTCTCTCTCTCTTTTAAGCAGCAATCTGCTTTACTCCTTGCAAAAAAAAAATGAAGGTCTCCTGTTCTTTATTACTGGTGCAAAGTCATTTTTGTGGTTTTTAGCAATCTTATGCTTTTTTTTTTTTTTTAACTCTGTGCTTCCCTGGAAGGTTAAATTATCTTCTGCCATTCACACTCATCGAGACAGCAGAGGTTGTCATGGTAACAGCTGAAATAGTTAACAAGTGAAAATTCAGTACCAAATTAAGATTTTTTTTTTAATTAGAAATGTAGCAGCACACCATGAATTATCAGGTTAGGGTATGTTTAATCCTTGCTTGCAGTGCAGTATATTTTCCGTAATACAGTTCATATTCACCAGTCAATATGATAAGGCCTTCCAGCCAGTCATCAAAGCGGTAATCATGTTACTGGTTCATGGTCATACCCCCAGTAGTACATCATGGTGCTATGCACAATGTGGTCGGAAGTAGGAGAAGAAATCGCATTACTTTGCCTGCTTTCATGTCTAGGTGGAAAATAATATGCGCACGACTGTGAAATGAAATCCATTTTTGTGTCAAGTGATTTTAGCTTGGAGCCTCGTTTAAGAAGCAATTTTAACGTGTGATAAACATTTGGGATTAGTAACTTGCTCTTTAAAGTTAATCTTTCCATTTATCCATTGGCTGAACGAGATGCCAGAACCGCCAAGCAGCAAAAAAGAATTAAGATGGAGTCGGCCAATGTCTCAATAGTTACATGAAAGCAAAACTATGTATGTTAAGCATTATTCAGCTGACTAAGGCCTCGTACAGGGTAGAAGCGAGTGCACTGGCGAGTGCATCACGCCGACTCGGCGATTCCTGGTCAGTTGCATGCGTGGGGGGGGGCGTGCCTGTGACATCACGTAAGCGGTTCACCCTCATTGGATGAGCTGTGCACATGACCAGGGCAAGAGCTACAAATCCAAAAATATTTTTCTCGCCAAGCATCGCGCCTCTGCACGCACGCGGACACGCGCACAGCATGGACCCAACAATTTACTTTCATTGTTGTGATCGCGCGTTAGCAAGCTCTCAGCCTGAACACGGCCTAAGGAAGAAATGTCACAAGGGATATGTGAGGCAGCTGGGTAATTTGTTCGACAGACGATAGGAAAGGATTTGACGATGCTGCTGATGGATATCCTAACGAGGGTAGTGTTATTAAGTGGATCAAGCACAATCCTAATGCAGAGGCGCTCAACTTCAGTTCTCAAGCCTTCCCTAACAGGTCAGGTTTTCAGGATATCCCAGCTTCAGCACAGGTGGCTCAGAGGATCAAGAAAAAAGAAAAAACACAAAAGCGCACCAAGATTGAGATATAATGTGTATTCACAACAAATAAAAATAGTAGTAAACACTTACATATATAAAAACTTTAATGGTCCAGATCACGATCGTAACTTCTTATGGTAGGGCAACAGATGGGATGAAAAGGGGGTGATTTCAGTCTTTAGGAACAAGCCCAGCGCGCTGGGGCTGTATTCTTAGGCTGTGCTGCGTTTTCAGCTTCACACGCTTGTCGGCGTGATGGTCTGCGTAACGCGCATGCGCAGCGAATGAGGCCCCCTGTAGTAGTCCTGGAGGTGCCCGTCCGTTTTTCGTTAAGATCGTAAATAGCAATAAAAACACTTGTGTGAAGACTGGCTGTATGTAATAAACAGACCAGCGACACCCTTCCACAGGGGTCAAATATATGGGTATAGAACATATCACCACAACTACTAGAGGTGGCGATAAGGATCTATTTATCGCAAGGAGGGAGCAATTCTGGATATACACACTCCAAACTAAACATCCTGGGGGGTTAAATGACTATGTGGAGTTGACTCCCTTCTTGCGGTAACTAAATTATAGGTGATGTTTGCTTTGCAGTCTGTTTTTGTCATTTATTATTAATTTAGTAAAGCTTCAGAATTGAGATGTATTCTATTTTAACCAATTTTATTCAGCATGTCACCCGTATTTTTGTCTATTTTTTTCCCTTTTCAAACTTCATCTATTTTTTAATATGTCTTCTCTCCCCTACATTTCTTATATTTCTCTTCCCCCCCCCTCCCTCTCCCTATCCATTCCTTTATATTATATGTTTTATGTTTAACTGTTGTATTTCTATGTGAAAGCACAATGTTTTAATTGTATTATTTCTTATATATATCAACAAATATATTTTATATGTGACACTTGTAAAAAGGGCCACCTGCAGGTATCTCTTTATATATCTCCACCAGTGAGTGGCACTTTTGTTTTTTTATTATCTATTTATTATTCAAAGTGCCACCAATACAATACAGCATCATTAATCTGTTTTTTTATCCACCATCAAGGGGCAGGTTTGGTGAATCTAAACCATCCCCCTTTTCGTTTAACTAATAGCGGATTGGATGCCTATTCATTGGTATCAACCAATCATCTATGTGGATTGGTATATAAAGGACCCCAAACAGGTGCCCCTGATATTGCCTGAGGAAGAATACTTTTGTATTCGAAACGCGTCAAGCGAAGGGTGTCGCTGGTCTGTTTATTACATACAGCCAGTCTTCACACAAGTGTTTTTATTGCTATTTACGATCTTAACGAAAAACGGACGGGCACCTCCGGGACTACTACAGGGGGCCTCATTCGCTGCGCATGCGCGTTACGCAGACCATCACGCCGACAAGCGTGTGAAGCTGAAAACGCAGCACAGCCTAAGAATACAGCCCCAGCGCGCGGGGCTTGTTCCTAAAGACTGAAATCACCCCCTTTTCATCCCATCTGTTGCCCTACCATAAGAAGTTACGATCGTGATCTGGACCATTAAAGTTTTTATATATGTAAGTGTTTACTACTATTTTTATTTGTTGTGAATACACATTATATCTCAATCTTGGTGCGCTTTTGTGTTTTTTCTTTTTTCTTGGGACTTGGTATCGCTGTTGGAGTTTTCCTGCTGGGATCCATATTGGAGGTGGGGGCAGACACCTTCAACATCAAGAGCTGCAAAAGATCAGAGAGGAACCACCATTCCAGTTTCCTAAAGAGCAAGAGCGCGGACTGGACTCATTTTTCTCGGCTCAGAGGATCAGTCGAAGACTGAGCCTCTGATTGAGCCACCTGTGCTGAAGCAGGGACTGATTGAGCCACTTGTGCCGATGCCTATGCAAATACCAATCACACATGCGCGCCAAACGGAATAGAAGCATTTTGCCCAGGGGCCCGCGCATGCTTATCTATGCCACTAGTATAACCTAAACATCTTAGTACACTTTTAGCACATGTTAACCAACATAACGTACTGTATCTTTGTGGTCCCTCTGGGGTTTATCCCCTGATATGCAATCTACATCGCACATGATCACCCATAACGGAACTATATTGTGTATACCCATGTATAGTTCGCCTATACTGTCTGGTGACTTTACATTTATAGACCAGGTTTGTCTGTTATCGTGTCTTACACCCAACTGGGTCACGCTGTGTTATGCTATGTTGATCATTAAGTACTACAGTGGAAAGTAGTGATACTTTACCCAAGTGACTGCTCTTTCTAGGCAAGTTGCTTACACACAACCAGCTACATCCTCTGCACTGTTTCCATTATCTAAAATAATCTGCAATATAGTTGAAATGTGCTTGTAGTTATTATAGATATTAATTACCTGCTTTATGTAAATGAAGCACGGAAGAACATTTTGGATACTTGTTGTTAATTATGTTTCAATTTTGGATACCGTTAAGCTAGTGATTGTCTTGCTAGTACCAGCTCCCTTCTGCTTATGTACAGCATGTTGTTTTTAATGTTAATTTAGCTATAGTTCTTTCACTTGGGTATGCACATTTAATTTTTACACACACGTCCCCTTTTCTTCACGTTAACACTTTAGTGCCTGAATCTTTATATCTGACCAAGCTCACGCAATATCTGTTGGTCTGGTTTGATCAGGCAGCCACTCAAGAGATTCACAATCAACACACACACTGTTGCTTTATTTAATTATCTCACACCTGATACCTGTTGCTTCGCAACGTCACACACGCAGGTTAGAGTTGGTACCAACTTCTGTTTTCCACAGAGGCGTAAGTGATGTGTTGATGACCGCGAACACTTTATGTATATATCCTGCACCATTATATATCATTTGTATCTTGATTGAGGTCCATGTCAGGACGAAACGTTGATCCATCAACTTTAAATACGATTGTGCAGAGTCCACTGAAGTGCCACTTTATTCTTTTTACCGAGTCTGCCTTTATCTGGGTCCCCAGGGACACATATCACACCCCTGAGGAACAGCAAATACTTACCTCCATGCACCCTGGCCATTGATCCACCTCTGTTTCGGACAACTACTGCCTAATACTTTGTAGGTAATGTCAGCGACTTGCCACTGTATATAATATGGTGATTTAATCACTAACATTGCTGTTGTGTTAGGCCAGTGAAATATTGTCTTGTAATTGGAAATTAATAAATTACTGCAGATGGCCCCCCCATTATTCCAATTACCTGCTTTCTTTATAAATAGTCCTTCGAGATGAGAAGGGCAAATCTAAGAGCAATTTCATGTCACAGGCTGGGATTATAACTCTGAAGCCTAAAGGGTGAATTTCCTGAGGCATAATAGCCGTTATTACTTGTTGTTGGCACCTAAGTAAATATACTAGATTGTAAGTTCTTCTGGGCAGGGACAACGTTTCCTAATGTTTACTTTTATGTATGAAGCGCTTATTCCTATTAGTAGTACTGTACATACATGTGTTACTGCTGTAAAGCGCTCTGTACATGGATGGTGCTATGCAAATAAAGATATACAGACAGAACATACACAGCATTATCAATGATAAGAAGGTACCAGAAAAGGAGAATATACGCTATATATATTCCTATATTATCCCCTTGCCTGTCCTGTGTGGTTTTGGACACTCTGAAAACCAAGGGGCTAACTAATTGATGAAACATGCAACGCTGCAAATGTCTTAGTGGGTAGAGATGGGCGAATTGTTTATGTGAATTTGGATCCACCTCGGATCAGGCGGTTCCTTTGATCCGTGGATCACTCTCCAAAAGGGGAACCCGCAATTGCGGATTTTTTTTTTAATTTCAGAGGCAACGAAAAATCCGTTCCTGGACGAATTTCTGACAATCCGCAGACGGATCCAGGACCCGTTCATGGATTGGAAAACATGGACAGACAGAGAGACAGCTGTTGCCTAGCTATTAGCATATCGCTCAGGTGTGCACCTTTTTCAGCACAAGCTTGTGTTCCGGATTTATTTTGAGGTTATATATATGTAACCGTTTTTCCCCCACCCTAAGGGAGACGTGGCTCTGGTTACCAGATGTAGTGCAGCCCACCTGTTAGGCTCTCAGGATTCTGAGCTTCCGCCGATGGTATTGGGGATACACAGGACAGGCTTTTGGATCTTATCTTCTTTCTCTTTGGTGCAGCACCTCCATCCAACAGGTCCTATCGTAGGTCCTATCGTAGCCCCTGCAGGAAAACTCTCTTTCCTCCGAATGACTGCATCCTTAGGCAAGAGTAAAACAAGGGTCTTCATTGCATACAGCATACAGCACATCTTCTGGGTCCCTGGAGCCAATCCAAGGAGCTTGAGGCCCCAGGAGTCTCTCCTTAACTCCCGTACTCCATGATGGAGTAAGGGTAACAGCTCCCCACTCCCGGTGGGAGGAGACATGAACCAGATCCCTGGCTCAAGAACAAGAACACACACTCTTCCCCCTCGGGGGAGAGCATAGACCCAGAACACCCTATTTCCCCTGAGGGGAGAGGACAGAACACTAAATTTAGGCTGCAAACCCTTTTTGTTACCAGGGAAGGGCCCCAGGTCGTATCCCCGGTAATGGGCAGTACCTCAGCCTTGGGCACCCCCCCTACTAGGGAGTTATTCACTGCAGCAAGGGCAAGGATTAACCCCAACACTGCCTGCGCTGGTACCAGGACTTACAGTATGTGTTAGGCAGAGGAGTTTAGTAGCCAAGGAGTATATGGCAACATATTTATATATTGCAGTCAATGACGAATTTGAATGAATCCGCACGGATCTTCAAGCATGAGATCCGCGTGTGGATTTCGGCAAAATAATCCGTGGAATTTCGGGAACCTCATTTTGACGTTTCGTCCATCTCTTTTAGTGGCTCTCTGCTCTGTCAAAGTGATCTGCCAGATTGCCTCCTAGAAAACTAGCAGATTCCCATGCTGAACCTAGTCTGTTATAGGGGGAGTGTAAGCATGACCCCGTATTCACTGAAGCTAAATAACATCAAAGAGACCAGAATTTACTTGTGTTACAACAGTAGCTTTCTGTTTAACGCCTGTTAGTCTTAACAAGAAGTTAATAAAGCTAAATTATACGTATTCCCTATTCTCTACGGTTTGTAAACTTAAAGGAACATAACATTCAAAATCTGATGTGTTTTCTGTAATAAATCAGTTAAGAAGTATTAGATAGACCATACTGCATTTGTACCATTTATTTTATTCACGCTGTAATGAGAATTAATGTATTAAGCTCCCTTGGGTTGCTGTAGCAACAATTTAGAACAGCACAGCACTTTCTCTTTTGAAGTAGGCAGATAGATTTGGTGCCCGGGGAAGCAGGATCTTTGCCGATTTCATCAGGGGACAACGGATCGTGTGGCAGCTTAGGTAATTACATTGACTTAAAGGTAGCGAACTGCAGCATTTAATTGAAATAACACCAAAAAATGGCAAGAGGGAACGCCACAGCCAGGATCTAATGTTATATTAAGTCATGCCTAAACCTGGCATTACTGCCATGCAGGAACTGCAATAAGGCTTGGAGAGGAGTAAGGCCGCGGGCATGGTCAGCGCTTAGCCGCTGACCCGCGCTGAGCTGCGCTCATGCTTGTCAGTGAGCCCCTGCAGCTGCAATGAGAGCGGCTTTAGCAGGGGCTCGCGCACGCTTCTGCAGGCGTGCGGAGGCGTAGAAGACGATTTTTTTTTAGTTTAAGCGCTGACGGGAGTGGAGGGCCGGTCACGTCAGCGTTTCGCCCAATGAGGGCGAACCAGCTCCGTGACGTCACTGGCCCGCCCCCAGACACAGCGCGTAGTAAGGTCAGGGAAAGCACCCGCTTTCCCTCAGCCTCTGCGCGCCTCCATACGGCTGGAGTCTCTATGGACTCAGCCTAAGAATAACAAGACTAGATGATAGTCTTGTAATATTATATATATCTACTATATATTTTTGAAAGCGTCTTATGTGGCTATGTCTGTATGTGTCTCCCTGTGTCCCTAGCGGCAATCCCATTGGACCTTGGGCCAGGCAAATGAGATTGCTTCCTTGGCCCGCCCGCCCCCGCACACCTCTCATTGGCCTGAGGCGGAGTGACGGGCCAAAGGATAGACGGAGAGAGACACACACACACACCCCACCCCCCCCCCCCACGCTCTCCCCTCACATAGGCCGCTCCCCCAGCTGACCATCCCCGAGAGTGCTCCCCACGGCTCTCACCACCCATAGGCCTCTCCCTCACCGCTCCCCCCCCTCTCCCCCCGCTCTCCCCCCCCACCCCCGCTCTCCGCCCGCCCGCTCACCCCCCTCTCACCCGCCCCCCGTTTAACCCCCGCCCCGCTTATACACACACAGAGCACGCTCTCTGCGGCTCTCCCCTCACACAGGCCGCTCCCCGTCCCAGAGGGCGCTCCTCCCGCTGTCTCCGCCTCTCCCCGCGAAAGGCGCAGCACCTCCTCACCTCCTCACCGGAGCGTCTCAGCCTCTCCGCTGAGGAGTCCGAGGTGGAGGAGGAGGGCGGCCGCTACCCGTAGGAACAGGAGCGCGGCCGTGTGCAAGGTGAGGAAACGCAGGGGAATGGGTTATTTACCGCGTCCCTGACTCCCCGTGTGTGTGTGTGTGTGTGTGTGTGTGTGTGTGTGTGTGTGTGTGTGTGTGTGTGTGTGTGTGTGTGTGTGTGTGTGTGTGTGTGTGTGTGTGTGTGTAAATGTCGGATCTAGAAATAAAAGCCACAGGTGAATGACTAGTTTCCTGAACCCCTTAACCAGTGTCTGGACGTCCCCGCTTCACAATATCTAAAGCAGCAATCCCGCCTGGGATCTTACCTGATCGGCAGTCCCTCAATGTCCAGGTACCTCATTCCCGCAATGTTATAAGTTGGAGGGGATGTGTTCCTTACCTGTCTTCTGGGTTAGGGGGGGTTCCGATGTCTCCCGTGTGAAGCTTGAGTCAGATCTGGAAGAAAGCAGTATAAGTTATTTTGGTGTAGTATAGGACATTTAAGATATATAGGGTAAATAAGATATCCAGATACAGAGAGGGGGAGAGAGAGGAAGAGAGTGAGAGGAAGAGAGGGAGAGAGAGAGGAAGAGAGAGAGGAAGAGAGGGAGAGAGAGAGGAAGAGAGAGAGGAAGAGAGAGAGAGAGAGAGAGGAAGAGGGAAAGAGAGGAAGAGGGAGAGAGAGAGAGGGAGGAAGAGAGGGAGAGAGAGGGAGAGAGAGGAATAGAGAGAGAGAGAGAGAGGAAGAGAGAGAGAGGGAGAGAGAGAGGAAGAAAGAGGGAGAGAGAGGAAGAGGGAGGAAGAGGGAGAGAGAGGAAGAGGGAGAGAGAGGAAGAGGGAGAGAGAGAGAGGGAGAGAGAGGAAGAGAGGAATAGAGAGAGAGAGAGGAGAGAGAGGAATAGAGAGAGAGAGAGAGAGAGAGAGAGAGAGAGAGAGAGAGAGAGAGAGAGAGAGAGAGAGAGGAGGAGAGAGAGAGAAAGAGGGAGAGAGAGGAGATAGAAAAAGAGACAGAGGAAGGAGAGAGAAAAAGAGACAGAGGAGGGAGAGAGAAAAGGAGACAGAGGAGGGAGAGAGAAAAAGAGACAGAGGAGGGAGAGAGAAAGAGACAGGAGAGAGAAGGAGACAGAGGAGGGAGAGAAAGAGAGGGGAGAGAAAGAGAGAGGGGAGAAAGAGACCAGAGAGAGGGGAGAGGGGGGAGACCAGAGAGGGGGGAGACCAGAGAGAGGGGAGACGGGGGAGACCAGAGAGAGGGGAGACCAAAGAGAGGGGAGACGGGGGAGCCTAGTGAGAGGGGAGACGGGGGAGATCAGAGAGAGGGGAGACGGGGGAGACCAGAGAGAGGGGGGAGACCAGAGAGAGGGGGGAGACCAGAGAGAGGGGAGAAGGGGGAGACCAGAGAGAGGGGAGAGGGGGGAGACCAGAAAGAGGGGAGACGGGGGGAGACCAGAAAGAGGGGAGACGGGAGGAGACCAGAGAGAGGGGAGACGGGGGGAGACCAGAGAGAGGGGGACAGGGGTGACTGACTGACCGGGACAGGGGTGACTGACTGACCGGGGCAGGGGTGACTGACTGACCGGGGCAGGGGTGACTGACTGACCGGGGCAGGGGTGACTGACTGACCGGGGCATGGGTGACTGACTGAACGGGGCAGGGGTGACTGACTGACCGGGGCAGGGGTGACTGACTGACCGGGGCAGGGGTGACTGACTGACCGGGGCAGGGGTGACTGACTGACCGGGGCAGGTGACTGATTGGGGGGGGTACCTCTGGTGTCACACACATACTCCCATACACACATACACATTCTCCCATATATATATACACACACACACCCATATATACACACACTCCCACATATATACACACACTCCCACATATATACACACACACTCCCACATATATACACACACACACACTCCCACATATATACACACACACACTCCCACATATATACACACACACTCCCACATATACACACACACACACATATATACACACACACATATACACACACACACACACACACACTCTCCCCCTACACACACTCTCTCTCCCCCCCCCCCTTACTCACCGTGGATCGCTGTGGTCTCCGGTCTCTGTGACAGCCGAGGAAGCGGCAGGCCGGGTGTCGCCCTCGGCCTCGGCGGCTGTCGCTGCGGGTCACCGGGTGGCAGTGAGGGATCCGGACACAGGGGAGAGAGGAGTGGGGGGGCTAGTGATGTGGCTGGTCACCGGAGGCCGGGGACACGGAGTTGGAGGTGAGATCGGGAGTGAGTGGGGAGATTTGGGGTGTCGGGGGTCTCACGGGTGTCGGGGGGGAGATTGGGGTGTCGGGGGGGTCACGGGTGTCGGGGGGGAGATCGGGGTATCGGGGGGGGCACGGAGGCCGGAAGAGATTGGGGTGAGGGGGGGGGGTCACAGAGGCCGGGAGAGATTGGGGTGAGGGGGGGGGGTCACTGAGGCCGGGAGAGATTGGGGTGAGGGGGGGTCACTGAGGCCGGGAGATATTGGGGTGAGGGGGGGTCATGCAGGCTGGGAGAGATTGGGGTGGGGGGGGGGCGGATGGCCCGATGGGAGGGGGGAGCGACAGATGGCCCTGCAGGGGCCTGAGGCAGACAGGCGTGGAAGAGGCTGGCTGCTGGAAGGGGGAGGAGTGGAAGCGCTGAGGAGGGAAAGTTACTCAGAGAGCCGGAGGCGGGGTAATCTCTCCCAACAACATGAACCCGCCTCCGGCTTTTTTTTTTTCTCCAGCGCGAGCGCGGGAAAAACAGCAGCGCGGGAAAAACAGCAGCGCGTGTACGGGAAAAACAGCAGCGCGAGCGCGGGAAATTTAAAAAACACGTGTGCTGCTTGGGCCAATATTTACTCGCCCGGGGGTTAAATCCACACGCCCCGGGCGTGTAAATGTATATAATTGTCGAACACTGTATATATATATATATATATTGCACCTCCCGCCCCCCAAGGCAGATCATGTTGCTACCAAGTGTGTTCTGGTGCGGTGCATACATGTTAGGTGGAACAGAAGGCCTGAGAGCTCCGTGATGGTACGTGGAGGCATCAGGACAGGCTCTCCATGATGGTTCTTCTGTCAGCACAGCGCCTCCATCCTATGAGGATCCTAGGGCAGCCAGGATAGTCCTCACAGGCAACTTAGTTTTCAAGGAACACACCAGAGATGATACAACTGGGTATTTATTTGGGTGCAGCATCGATATCACAGGCTCCATTCCCTGAAGGCAGTACCCTGGGCTTGAGGCCCCAAGCACACCTGCTCAGGACACCTTACCCCCTAAAAGGGCAAGGCCTCAGCCTACTCCTGTCCAGGAAAGGGTTTACTGGTGCTTCCTCCACTCAGAGATCAGCACAGAACTCCCTCCCAAAACTCTTACTCTAACCCAGTGATTCTCAACCAGGGTTCTGTGGAACCCTGTGGTTCCTTGAAGCTGTCTCAGAGATTCCTCCTACAGACCACAGACCCCCACCCCCCCTCCTAGAGCCCACTCACTCTCAGGACTGCAGGGTACTAGCGCGCTCTAGCAGTGTGACCCGACACGTCTGGTGCCTGCTGCTAGCTAGAGTGAGCGTGTGCAGTCCTGCCTGCCTGCCATTCTGCTGCCTGCCACCTCCTCTGCCGGCAACTGCAGGATAACAGCCTCTCCTCCCGCCTGAGGTAGGCATATGGGGGGGAGGGTGGGGAGATGTGAGATCCAGGGTGGCGGAGGGTGATGTGAAATGTGGAGGGGGTGGATGATGTGAGATATAGGGGGGGAGTGATGTGAGATGCAGGGGGGTGGGTGATGTGAGATGCAGGGTGGGAGGGTGATGTGAGATGCAGGGGGTGGGCATATGAGGATGATGATGATGATGGGTGCTGGGGGAGATATGAAGATGATGATGATTTTACCTGTGCGGCCCGAATCTGTTTTCCTTGGATCAGTTCGGCCCTTCTCACTTTACAAGTTTTATATGTATTGATGAGGGCATTTTTAATATGTATTGGCGGGGGCGGGGTATTTTTATTATGTATTGCCGGGTGGAGTTATATGTATTTAAGGGGGTGGGGTTTTTTGGTATGTATTTTGTAGAGGGAATTGAGTGAGAGTGGGGTAATTGACAGAAGGTAGGGGTGAGTGAGGAGAGAGTGGGGGGAGTGAGTGAGGAAAAGAGGGAATAAGAGTGAGATGCAGGGGATAAATACATGCGAGGGGGAGAATGAGTGAGATGGAGGGGAAAGAAATACATGGTTACAGGGTGGGAAATAGAGGTGGCTCTTGGTGTGAAATTACGTAATTTACCTCTGTCAAACCTAATATGTGTCAGCCAGATAGGGGTTCCCTGAGATTTTTCTAAATACTTCAAGGGTTCCTCCAAACAAAAAAGGTTGGGAATCACTGCTCTAACCTCTAGAGAGAAACCCCTTCCTTCCCAGGGGAGTGGCTTGTAAGCTGGCCTCCTATTAGACTTAGACCCCCTTTAAAACCAGGCTACTCCTGAACTCTATTAGGTAACACACATATAATAACATACCCTGACCATGATGGATTTACTCATAACACTGCCTGTTCTTTACTGGGACTTGCTGTGCTGGATGTGTGTAGACGGACGTTCACAGAGGTACACAATTGGAGGCTTTTATAAGGTGAAATTATAATAAGGCTTTATTGTGCCTTTTCCTTTTTATCAGGAAATCATCCAAACACAGGGGGGGGGGGGACAAAGCTTAGGAGTATTTCTAGTGAAATCCCATGCAATTCACAACTCCTAGTTAAGCAGGTCTCCCAGCCCAAAACACATAGCATGACATAAGCAGATATAAGAAGTCTCTTTAGAATGAAAGTCTTATCTGTTAACTGCTGTAGAGTAAGCTTCTCTGCTCTCCTGGAACCGCACCCGTGCGTGCACAGAAAATCAGCATCCAGGTTTAGAAGTCTTATTTGGTGTCTTGCAATCAGCTCTGCTGTTTCTTCTTGACAGAGCTCAAGACATGTGGTGTCTCCAAAGGTTAAGCTCTCATTCAGATCTAAGGAGTCACTTCCTGTCTCAAAGGCAGGCTTTTTCTACCACCTCTAATCAGGCAGGTGGTGTTAGTTAATTTGCTACCAGCAGTTTAACCACCACACTGCTGGATTAGAGGCACATTTGTGAACAGGGATACACAAATGTTACAATGGGCCAGAGAATTAGTAGTCTAGGGAGACTTGGCTATATATATTGTGATACCATCACTGTCCTCTAGGTGTGGAATAGGGCAGCTATGGGACTTTCCAATGCACAGAGTTAATCTACCTAGAGAAGTCAGCAGCAGCTGCTAACTAATTGAGCAGGCTGAACTGCTGATTGAACAAGGAGGTGTTTTAAGGCAGACACAGAGAGCTGCCATTGAGAGACTGGCTGCTTTTCCCAGAGAAGGGGGACAGAGAAGAATTCTCCCCAGCTGTGGAAGCTGGCTCAGAGATAGAGAGGTGATGGGGGGAGATATAGAGGCGAGGGTGAGAGAGGTGGGTGGGGAGAGAGAGGAGAGGAGGGATAGAGGGGGAGAGAGAGAAGAGGGCAGGAGAGAGGAGAGGGGGGAGAGAGAGGCGAGAGGAGGAAGAGAGAGAGGAGGGGACAGAGAGAAGAGGAGGGGGTGTAGAGCAAGGAGAGGGGGCAGAGCGAGGAGAGGAGGGGGAGAGGAGGGGCGGAGAGGAGGGGGAGAGGAGGGGCGGAGAGAAGAGGGGGAGAGAGGAGAGGGTGGAGCGGAGAGGAGGCAGAGAGAGGGGGAAAGATAGGAAGGGGGGTAGAGAGAGGTGGGGGGAGAGAGAGGAAGGGGGGAGAGAGAGGAGGGGGAGAGAGTAGAGGGAGGTAGATGATGGGGGAGAGAGAGGTGAGGGGAGGAGTGGTGGGAGAGGAAGGGGGTGAGAGGAGAGGGGAGATAGAGAGGAGAGGGGATTAGATAGAGGAGGGGGAGAGAGTTAGAGGTGGGGGGAAGAGAGGAAAGGGGAGAAAGAGGTGGGTGCGGGAGGGTAGAGAGGGATGGGGCCAGGAGGGGAGAGTGAGGTGGGGAGAGAGGGGAGGGAGTGAAGTGAGGGAGATAGGAAGGAGAGAGGCGGGGAGAGGGGGAGGTCGTGAGAAGTGGGGGAGAGAGAGGGACAGGTTTGGGAAAGAGGGGCAGATCGGGGCGAGAGAGGTGGGGGGAGAGAGAAGGAGAGAGGTGAGGGTGATAGAAAGAAGAGAGGTGCGGGAGAAGGAACGAGAAAGAAACGTACAGGAGAGGTGATGGAGAGGGAGGCAGAGAGATGATGGGGAGGAGAGGTTTGGGGGGAGAGAGAGGTGGGGAGAGGGAGGGAGAGATGGGGAGAGAGATGTGAGGGAGAGAGGTGGGTGAGTGTTAGAGAGAGAGGTGGGGGTGTAAGAGAGGGGAGTGAGAGTGATAGAGGGGGGGGGGATCTCGCAAGGCCGTTGACACTAGGAAGGGTGTCCCTGTAGAAACTCTAATCCTGGACCCCGAGAAAGCTGTCTGTGGCCTTTGCTGTAAACAAAACTGTCCTTTGGAAGATGTTCATTAAAGCAAAGCCTAACCCCTCTGCACTGAATCATTTGTTTGAACACAAGTAAAGTTGAGACTACTAATTGGATTTATATGGAGGCTACAGGCAAGCAGCATTAATGCAAGATACTAATGAGACGGGCCTCCATACAAAAAACAGTTACTAACAAAACAGTTTCCTCAATGTTCCTTTTTCATACTAAAATGAATGCCTTTTTTTGCGCCAGGGTGGGTGATGGCAACAATTGCTTCTTACTCATTTAGAGCAAGTCTCACTGTATTGTAGGAATACTGATCTCATGGTTTCAATGCATCAATGGACTCTCACTCTACAGTATGAACAAGCTCGGTAAGAAGGAAGGTTTTCATCTGGGGTGTGTGAGCATCTTGCTGAGGGGCCTATGTCAGAGGGCATTGCTTACTACAGTGTATACCTGCGGTGGACTGAGATGTGGAGCTGCTCCAAGGAGGAAAGGGCCTAGGAGTGCACGACATGTCTATTACTGGGACTACTGATCCATTCCCTTTTAAATCTCCAACACCTCTAACAACTTAAGGAGGAGGAGGAGTCCTTTTCATGAAAGGAGCAGTGATTTGTACTATATAAAGGATAGACTGATGTTGAAGTATAATGTGTTACCCTGTGAAAGCAATTCTGGAACCAAGGGGCTTAGTCATCTATATGAGCACACAGGCATTAATAAAACCACATTTTACTTAAATCCATCATTATAGAAAGGAACCAACAATGATTTGCAACTGGCTTTGTTAGAGTAAAATCGGGGCAGGAAAATCTAATTTTAAATTGTACTTGTGTGCGCTTATGTACTAACCTGATATTTCTCCATCTGCGCCATTAACATTAAAAAAAAATGTCTTTGGCGCACAGAAATGGACTGCGCTAAACGTACAGATGTGAATGGTCCTCAGGCATCAAACATAGATTGTAAGCTCATCTGGGCAGGGACTGTGACTGATACAATCTTATGTACAATGCTGCTTACTGCACACTATACTGTAATAGTTAAGCACTTTGAGTCCCATTGGGAGAAAAGCGCTGTATGAAACAAAGTTGTTGTTATTTGTTATGTTTGATCGAGTTTCTAAATCAAAAATAATTTAAATGAATTGAATGTACAATTCCCAGTGACTTTTAGCATTTAACAAACTTGTTGCAAATTTTTGAATCAAAGCAAGCTTTTATGCCTAACCAAAAATGGCGCCATTTGCTAATGCATGCAAGCAGTTTACTCATCCCTAGAGGTGACGAGAGGGTCAGGAGAGAAAGTGAAGAGCTTGTTCAAAAAGAGGAGGTATGCAAAAGGGCCCAGGATAAGTGGATAATTTGTGTTCTTTCAGCATGATCACACAGAAGTGCAGGG